>NC_134495.1:39486728-39491728 GCF_040206685.1 Ascaphus truei
CAAGCGCAGAGACTTCGGACGGCAAACGCACATCAACCCCAAGTAGGTCTGGACCTAGTGTGGGAAAGGCTAGAAGAGACCTATGGCAGCCCTGAAGCAGTCGAGGATTCACTCTTCAAAAGAATCGAGAGCTTCCCCAAGATCACGAGTAAAGACTACTCGAAGTTACGAGATCTTGGAGACCTGCTGCAAGAACTGGAGTTCGCAAGGAAAGACCATTCCTTAATAGGTCTCAACGCCCTAGATTCAGCTCGTGGAGTGAGACCCATCCTGGAGAAGCTACCCTTCAACCTCCAAGAAAGGTGGCTTTCACAAGGTTCCAAATACAAAAGGGAGAAGCAGGTTGTCTTCCCCCCATTCTCATTCTTCGTGAGCTTCATCTGCGAAGCGGCAAAGACAAGAAACGATCCCAGTTTCATCTTAGGTGCGCAAACCACATACAGTGCAAGCAGCCCGAAGAACGAGAGACCAGCGACGAGATATGGTAACCCCCAAACACCCATCTCGGCCCGCAGGACGGACGTGCCTCCCACGGCCCAAACTACTCCCGATCAGTCGGTCGCCGGAGACAAGGAACCAAGGGACCCAAACAGGGAATGTCCCATACACAAGAAGCCACACCCACTCAACAAGTGCTTTGGGTTCAGGATGAAGTCCCTAGAGGAACGCAAGAGGTTACTTGGAGAATTCGGAGTTTGCTTCAAGTGCTGCGGTTCCACGACCCATCTAGCCAGGGACTGTAAGGAAGAGATCAAATGCACAGTGTGCGAGAGTGACAAGCACGTGACAGCGTTACACCCAGAGGCGATGACACTCCAACAACTCAAGAACCCATCCTCCATAGCGGAGCATGGCGGGGAGAAAGAAGAAGGAGAGTCAACTTCCGTCACATCTCAGCGCACTGAGGTTTGCGGAAAAGAAGGTGACAAAATGTCCTGCTCCAAAATATGCCTTGTCGCAGTGCACCCCAGGGACAACCTGAGAAGGCTATTCGGATGTACGCAATCCTCGACGACCAGAGCAACCGATCACTGGTCAGGTCAGAGTTCTTCGACATGTTTAACATACAAGATGGTGCCTTTCCTTACACTCTCAGAACGTGCGCAGGGCAAATGGAGACCACAGGGAGAAGAGTGAACGGCTACACCATATGCTCAATAGACGGCAAAGTGAACATGCCCCTTCCCACACTCATCGAGTGCAACCACATGGCCACAAACAGGGACGAGATACCCACACCAGACGTGGCACTCCATTACCCCCACCTCAAAGGAATAGCCAACCACATCCGGCCGGTGGAACAAGACGCCAAGATCCTGCTGCTGCTCGGTAGGGACATCATGAGGGTACATAAAGTCCGTAAACAGCACAACGGACCCCACAACGCGCCATACGCCCAAAGACTCGACCTAGGATGGGTGATAGTGGGCAACTCGTACACTAACAGAGAGCACGGGCAAGACTACGTTGATGCCCGCAGAACGGAGGTGACAGAATGTGGACACACATCTCTCTCTGAACCATGTCTTGGCCATCTCCAAGTGACCGAAGGGCCAAGTGAAGAGGAAAGACAAGGTCATACCCCTGAGACCAACAAAGACATCCTCACGCCGATGGGATGCGACAATGGCTTAGGATGCTCAGCAGTCCAGACAGCCAAGGATGATGAGTCGACTCCACCGAAGGAAGAGAGGAACCTCCCAAAGGTGACCGACAAAGGGATCGTCCTAAAAACAACAAACAATCAGACAATACTCCCGCGAGCAAGGGCACAATTAAGACGTACAGTTGTTCCTCTCCACAGAGTATCAAGCAACAGAGCAACCAATTGCCACGGCTGGCATAGCCGCAAAAGATTGCGCCCCACAGGCGAAGCCACAGTGTCAAAAGGACTGTTCGTTCAAACACGTAAGAGGGGACAATTGCAGAGACATTTCCCAAAAGGATTTACAAGGACAAAAGAGACTGTTCTTCGTCATGTCCAGGGAGAAAACAACCTCCCGATGGCAGTCAACAAAGAAACACAAAAGCGTTTCACCAAACTACGCGGAGATGTTCTCGTGCAAGAGAAATGTACCGATGAACTACGGTGCACAGCGTTCCAGACAACAAGGAACGATGACAAACAAACACCCTCGAGGGAAGATAGAGGATTCCCGAGGTTAACTGTCAAGGAGCTCTCTAAAGACGGACTAAGCAGTCGGGTGACTCCGCTACCATTCCGTTCACCAAGGAGGCGCTTCCCAAACAATGGAGAACATGCCATCTCTAGGTTCACCTCGCACCTCTGCGGCCCACAAAGGGAACCAGAGACCAAAAACAACTTTGTGGTCTTCATCCAGCAGATATTCTTTACCGGCCACGCAAAGCCAGCACCTCTAATGGAGGAAGGCAAAGAATGTCGGTACCTCCAATCACCTGGGGCCTACCACCCTCCGATACCCGATCAAATCCGGGTAATGTTCAACCCCAGCGCTCAGCTTCAGGGAGTCTCCCTGAACGACGCCCCCTTTATTGGATTACATTCGACAACCAGTTTTCCAGGGACAGTAATCCGCTCCCGCAAGGAGCCAAAAGCCCTCTCCTTCTGCCAAACGCCAGGTGATAGAGCAACAGGCTGCCACGGCTGGTATACCTACAAGGGGATACACTCTGTGGGTGAAACTACAGAGACAAAAGGACTGTTCTCTCACAAGACTAAAAGGAAACAGTGCCAGAGACTTTTATACAAAGACATTGTGGTGCAACCAGCAAACCTGGAGCTGTGCATCCACCCTGCATCCTTTGCCAAAGAACCTTGGCCAAGGGACCTTGATACCAGTGATACCGGCCGGTGTCACATCGCTATGTGGACATGGACTCTTGCATTGTTTGAGAATGTGATGTTATCTTTGTTATGCATTGCACATATGTTCCACATATTCCAGTTATATAGTGGTATCTCCAGATACCAGACGGGGAGTGTCATGGAACAAGAATCACATTCCTGCCCGACCCCCCTTCTGCTTGTCAGCTCCTTAAGTTCAGCTGCAGGCATTGGCTCCACATACACACACTGTGCCTGTGTAACATGCAACAATGTTGCATTTTCTGCCTCTGAGCACATAATCAGTGAACTGCTACTGCAGCCTCTCCAGTCCTCCCAGTTAATGGACTTTCCCATGTTCTCCCCTGTCTTTTGTTGACAGTTAGTGCAGTCCCACTCAACCTTTAGTGTGACCCCTGCCCCTCACTTTCTTTTCCACCCTAGATTACAGTGAGTACAGACCTGTCTGCATCCACCCCTGGTAAGGCCTTTCTCTCTTACCATAGTCCAACCTCATAGAAGCATCCCACATAGAGAAGCACTCTCTGCCTACACTACACCCACAAGTTCCTGTGTTTTCTAATCCAGCAATAAAATTAAGAAAGACATTAAGGACTTGTCATGCTTTGGAAGAGGGAGGACATGAGTTGAGCTTACTGGAACTAATCATACATCATTCGTGACCCTGGTTCCAGGAAAGCGTATGTGTGTGTGTATATATGTGCGTGTGTGTGTATATATATGTGTGTGTGTGTGTGTATATATATATATATATATATATACAGTGTTCGACAATCCTATACATTTACTCGCCCGGGGCGGGTGGATTTATCCCCCAGGCGAGTAAACATTGGCCCAAGCAGCACACGTGTTTTTTTTTTTAAATTTCCCCCGTTCGCGCTGAAATTTCCTTTTTTAAATTTCCCCCGTTCGCGCTGAAATTTCCCTGCTCGCGCTTAAAAAAAAAAATAAAAATAAAAAAACTCCCTACCTGACTGCTGTTTGGCGCGCGCTCCCAGGATTTGTGGGCGCGCGGCCAGTCTCTATATGAGCCCGCCCCCAACGAGCGGCCATTCTTTCTGCCTGGACATCAAGAGTAAGTACTCGCCATGCTGCGGCCCCTCTGCTCCTTCCCTGCAATCCCCATGGTCGCTACATTGCTCCCTACTCCCCACCGCGGCAGCTCTCCTGTCCCCTCCTCCTGTCCTCGTCCCCTGCTCCTGTCCCCTTCCCCTCCTCCTGTCCCCTTCGTCTGCTCCTGTCCCCTTCCCCTCCTCCATTCCCCTGCTCCTGTCCACTTCCCCTCCCCTGCTCCTGTCCCCTTCCCCTCCTCCTGTCCCCTGCTCCTGTCCCCTTCCCCTCCGCCTGTCCCCTGCTCCTGTCCCCTTCCCCTCCTCCTGTCCCCTGCTCCTGTCCCCTTCCCCCTCGATCCACCGATCGCTGCCCCGGGCGGGAGGTCCCCACTGCTGGCAGCCCGGTTGGCGTGCGGGGGGGGACGGGACTCGGCCATCACCACGTGACTCCCACCTACCGCCAGCTAGCTTCATGCCGCCGCGGGCTGGGGGGAAGAAGCAGTCTGCAAAGCTGCTTGGCCGCGCACTGAGAAGACATGCCGGCGAGGGGAGCAGGGTAGTGGCGGCCACTGCGGGGCTGACTGTCCCCTGGGGGATACCTCGCCACGTGCCTCCCACCCACCCGGCCTCCCCAAAGCTTCCAATATGCCCGCGTGAGGTATGGGGGGGGGGGGGGGGTGTCGGCCTGCAACCCCCACGAGCGGGGGGTGGGTGGGGGAGCATCGTGGTGGTGGTCGTGGCCTTTCCTTCCCCCCCCCCCCGTGTGTGTGTGTGTGTGTGTGAGCAAGTGTATGGGAGCAAGTGTATGTGTATGGGAGCAAGTGTATGTGTGTATGTGTATGGGAGCATGTGTATGTGTATGTGTGTATGTGTATGGGAGCAAGTGTATGTGTATGGGAGCATGTGTATGTGTGTATGTGTATGGGAGCAAGTGTATGTGTGTATGTGTATGGGAGCAAGTGTATGTGTGTATGTGTATGGGAGCAAGTGTATGGGAGCAAGTGTATGTGTGTATGGGAGCAAGTGTATGGGAGCAAGTGTATGGGAGCAAGTGTATGTGTGTATGGGAGCAAGTGTATGGGAGCAAGTGTATGGGAGCGAGTGTGTATGTGTATGAGAGC
>NC_134495.1:39496728-39501728 GCF_040206685.1 Ascaphus truei
AATCTCGTTCCGGCCTATCAGGAACCACCTGAATTGTAGTTCTTTCTTTCTCTCGGCGGGCGTGAACTCCCCTTTAGCCCACCAGTAGTCCACCACATCATCCTTTTCTAATAGAAACCGCGTGCGGTCCATCCACCCCACATATCCCTCAAATAATGGAGCCCACCAACGGGTCTCCTTAGGCCTCTCGGGCCCAGACTCTAGAGAGTCTCCCTCTTCGGTACCCCCCCAAGAGCATACCCCAGAGGTCCCCGCTGAACAGGGTCTGGACCACCTTTCATGTTTCGGCGTCTCCTCCAATTGCACATCAGCCTCTTCAGGCACCCATCGGGACTTCGACACGTGCCCCAATTGTCCTCCACCCCTTGAACCACCCTCGGCGGCAAAGCTGCCTAGTCTCTCCCCAGTCTGTTCCTCACCAACCACCAAGGACCCTTCCGACACCCCCAAACTGGATGAGGATCCCCGGGAACAGGTGACTGGGGCAGGGGCATTATCTAGGGCGTGGGGTTGGGCATAGGGGTAGGCGGTTGGCAGTCGCGGGGTTCCGACCCGCTCTTCGTTATCGGACTGTCCCATACCACTGAGCGGGGGTTCCGCTGGCTGAGCCTCACCCTTCTCGATCCGCCTCTCGGCCTGCCAGCTCTTTGTCTTCCGGGGTGATCGGGAACCTCTGCCCGATCGCTGAGACGCGTGTACTCGACTTCCGCTTTCTCCGCCACCTTCGGCGGAACCGACGTCATCGGATGGACCCCCATGCGGAATCCCCATGCGGAATCTCTTCCTCCACGATGACATCCAGAAGTCCACCTGCTGCCACGTGCGCCGTCTTGGCCTGGCACGGCCCCTCCTCCGCTAGTGTCAGCACCGGAGCCTGGCAAGAAAAAGGACTATTCTTACCAGTCCGCAGGGTGGGCGTGGATCGCCCGTTGCCACTGGACCTGCCGGTCCCCGGAATGGAAGGGCTCCGCCTCTCAGGCTTCCGCGCCACCGGCGACGCCCGACTCCTCCCACTGTCACTCCCGGTAAGTGGCCTTTTCACCCATTTCCTCCACAGGACACTGCCACCGGCCAGACCAGGGTACTGGATAGTTCTTTGGGTCCCTCGTCCGAGGAATCCACGTTAAGGGTACTTGGGGTCGCCAATCGTGGCGACCGCCTTCTCTTCTCCCGGTCAGTCGCCTGACCGATTGCTCCATTCTCTTCGGACCCAGCCGTATTAACCGGCTCCGATCCCCATTCTCCGGGATCTGCACCCTTGGTCCACAGTGCACCGGGGGACTCGGCGGACAGCCAAGCCGTATCCCCCGGGGGGTCAATAGGTTGGATCGGTACAAAGGTGGGCATAGGCCACAGGTACTGCGTGCCACACTGTGGACAGCGCGCCGCTGTACACATGGTACCGCCGGGCAGTCTGCATTGCAGGCAGAGGCCCACCACTGTCTCAGTGCCCGCTACTCGTATCACCAGTACCCCCCCTGGTACTGCATAGGGTTGAGTAGACACCATCGTATTCACGTCTGGGGAGCAGGCCATTGTCCTGATGGGAGCCACTTTCAACAATGGTCTGTTCTGGAAGCTGGTTCCGCGTGAGTGACCAACAGGGGTTGGATTGTCAGCCACTCCTTTGTTCAGCTCCGCCCTATCTGACACAATTGGAACCCGCCCCCAGTAGTAGCGATTATGGGCGGGTCCCACAATGGGATAGGATGTCCTTTAATTGAGGCCGCACCTCTTTCAGTCCTAGAGGGTGCGGTCACAGCTTTCGCGCCCTTATCCCCCACTGGGTGGGGTTCTTCCTTTGGCGCCAATCCCAGCCGATTTCTTGCAGCTGCCTTGCGTGCAAAATACCCTTCCTTTCCGCACACAACACCAGCTGCAGGGACTACTTTTGGTAGCAGCGCTGGCGCCTCACCAGCGCTTTGCTCCGCTGGATTCATACCCACGGGGCATAGTTGGAAACCACTCCCCCTGGTTGAGATTAGGGGAGGGTCCCACAGGCTAATCAGTTGACTCAGCACTGGGGCTGAGTGAGTCACTGTCCATGAAGGCACGGCCGCAGCTTTCGTGCCATACCCCCCATCAGGGCGGGGCTCTCCTGTTGGCGCCGCTCCTGGCCAACCCCTTGCAATTTTTGCATTTGCAGGATTCTCTGCAATCGGCCCACGCGGTCTCCCAGGGAAGCGGGAGCCGCCATTTTGGGTTGCACTGTCAGTCTGGTCAATGAATGAGGTAGCGTTCATCTGTTTGTATGCCGACTGACAGTCACTCTCACTGTGTTCTCCTCCTGTTATAGCAATGTCCTCAACATAGTCCTCCAGGGTAGCGCCCCGGTGTCCTAGGCAGGACCAAAACGGTGCGGTCACTGCTCTCACTCCACTCCATAGCAGACTCGTGACGGTCATATCAGTAACAGCTTGCTCTTCAGCGGGGCGCACGCCAGGTGTGCTCTCCCCATCAGCCTCCGGTCGCCAATTTGGACTATCCACACCGCGCGGATCCTCCATTCTTGCGGTCGCTGTATTAAGTTTTTGTTTGTCCTGATTGTACAAGGGGCTCCTCTCTGCGGGGCAGCCACCACACCGGTACAATAAAGATTTCCCTGATGCACCACCATGTGTACCTAATGTAGGCTGGACTCGTGTATGCACTACCTCAGGCTAGGCTCACTCTCTCAGTGTCTGCTGTATCTCCTTCCTCCCAGTCTGTGCTCCCTACGGTAAGTGGTCTGGAATGGGCTAGAGTACTCTGGGGCTTCCATGCAGTACTTGGGCATCTACCTCTCTTGGTCAGCCTAGCGCAGACCCTCTCCAGGATTCCTGACCTCGTTAACAGGCTATCCCTTTAGGCATCCTACCAACTAGTATTCTTTTCTTGGGATTGAGGAGGAGCGCTGGATAATCTCGTGATATGTAAAAAAATATAAATATATATAGTGCAGATGGTAATTCACTGCTACGAGAAATATAAAAAACGTAAGAAATGAACTCACAAAAATCGTATAAAATCACTGCATGTCAGAGATCCTTCTCTCTCTGACTGGAGCCCTTTGTGTAACTGGAGTCTGTATCCTCTCAGTGAAGTGGATGATATGAAAATAAAGAAAACCACAAATAGTGCAAATAGTATGAACTATACATATGTATTATACACAGGTGATCAGGAAACTCACATTTTCCATAATAAAGATGGGTGGTGGAGAGAACCGCCGATAGAAGCAGGCTGCTGTTCGGTGCTTCACTTTCCCCTCACAGTGTAGTTCAGTGTCAATCTGTGCCGTCGCGTCACTTCCGGTTTCGCGTCACGGGTGAGGGCGGGAAGCCAAAATGGGAGCGATCTCAGCAGTAGTTTGCCAGTCCTTCCAGGCGCAGAATCTCTCAGAACTCTAACTCTACGCGTTTCGCAACAGCTTCGTCTGGAGTACAATTGTATGGGTGTGCTCTAGTGTAATATATAGGCCCATCAATTAATGTAGAAAAAATCGTGAATTCGTTAAAAAGTGAAAGTTAACCCCCTCAGCGCTCACACATAGCGCGAGGTCCAAAACCCCTATAGTGAATAGATACATAAATACATGGCTAGATAATCTTTATTAAACTAAAAGAAGATAAAATATAAAGTTTTTTAATTCAGAACATATTGGTATAAATAAAAATGTTTCTAAATAGTGTATACACACTAAAATGTTCCTATATAATGTTTCCTAAAAATACACTGACTGCGTATTGAAGTGGAGAGGTATATGGAGGAAGGAAAAAGAAGATAGACATAATTATTAATCATGGTACAGTCTTAGATCAAAAGACCTAGATGTCATATAAAATAAAATCAAATAGATCATATGAAGGAGAAAGAGAAAGAGGGACACATCCTTAGTGAAATATACCCATAAATTACATAAATATAAATTTCCATATGTGTTTGAAGGACAGTTTAGAATATTAATAATAAATGTTATAAAATATTGATAATAAATGTTATAAAATGCATTATAAAATACCTTTAAAATATAGAATAACCAGTATACTATGCATGCTGTGTAGTATTAAGACTAGAAAAGCACCAATATCTATGTCTACATTGAGACCTAGGGGGGACATGGTTTGCATTTTGTGGATCCAGTATGTTTCTCTTCTGGCCAGACTATTTAGCCTATTGCCCCCCCGCCAATGTTTGCTGACTTGTTCGATACCCATGTAATGTAAGTATTTCGGATCGGAATTATGAAAGTGCAAAAAATGTTTAGATAGGTTGTGGCTGATGAGACCTTTTTTTATATTGCCCACATGTTCTAATATGCGTGTACGTATTGGTCTTGACGTGCGACCAATATACTGTAACCCGCACGGGCATTGCAATAGGTATATTACATAGTCTGATTTGCAATTTATATAGCTTTCAACAGTAAAGGTCTCCCCTGTTGTTTTCGAAATAAATTTGAACTTATCCTTTCCTTTGTATTTGCATGCCGTGCATGAGTAACAGCCATAAAAACCTATTGGTTTATCCAACCAAGTCTTTGCAGTATCTTTTTGTCTGGTTTTAAATGTGGTTGGTGCCAGTTTATTTTTGAGGTTTGGTGCTCTCAAAAATAAACTGGCACCAACCACATTTAAAACCAGACAAAAAGATACTGCAAAGACTTGGTTGGATAAACCAATAGGTTTTTATGGCTGTTACTCATGCACGGCATGCAAATACAAAGGAAAGGATAAGTTCAAATTTATTTCGAAAACAACAGGGGAGACCTTTACTGTTGAAAGCTATATAAATTGCAAATCAGACTATGTAATATACCTATTGCAATGCCCGTGCGGGTTACAGTATATTGGTCGCACGTCAAGACCAATACGTACACGCATATTAGAACATGTGGGCAATATAAAAAAAGGTCTCATCAGCCACAACCTATCTAAACATTTTTTGCACTTTCATAATTCCGATCCGAAATACTTACATTACATGGGTATCGAACAAGTCAGCAAACATTGGCGGGGGGG
>NC_134495.1:39806728-40051728 GCF_040206685.1 Ascaphus truei
TGAGTCATAGCTGAATGACATTCACCCGGAACCCATGGGCTTCAGTGACATGCGCAGTAGGGACTAAAAGGTTAAAAACAAAAGAAATGAAAACGAACATTTTAAGCAATCTACATTTAAACATCAAAAACAATATAATTCATATTATTAATCAAATATAAACCTTAATGAAATCTAAATAAATACAAAGATAAATTTCATAATGTATATGTCATAATAGAAAGCAACAAATGAAAAAAATAGATGAAAAAAATATATAATGATAATAATTAAAATAAAAACAAGTAATGGCAGGGGTAATGGAGATTTCCAATATCTAATTGATGTAAAACATACATTTAGTACATTTATATTGTTATTATTACAATTCATAATTAGAACAATTTGCTTGATCAGAGCATACTTTGTTGCACTTTAAAATTATCAAGTATATATAAATGCAATTGTATGGGATAGAATAACAAGACCAGCAAAACATTGCATAATTGGACATGCTATCAATATAATTTACTGAACATACAAGTGTGAACTTTTCAGATCTCATGATTAATGATATATGTGTTAAAGGAATGGGAAAGGGAAGGGTAGGACAAGAATGGAGAAGGGAGGTGAAGAAGGAAAGGGAAGGGGTGTGGGGGGGGGAGGGGGGGGAGGGGAGGGGGGGGGAAGGGGGGGGAAGGGGGGGGGGAAGGAGGAAAAGAAGGGAAAAGGACCAGAAGATGAATTAAATATTGTCTTATTTGTAACAATATATTGTAGACATATGGAATGGATTTAGTGAGCAAAAAATATAAATATATGTGGTATTTTGCATTCCTCATTAAACATGATATAAAAGGACCAAATGGAAGATATATCAACATTTTAAATAAATGCTAGGTACCCAACATTACAAATAGACAAATTTATTCATTTTGTCGTTTATCATATTGATTGTGATCACTTACTCAAAGGAGTATATTGATGGGCCATGTGGGCGAACTACACGAACAGGAGCACATATTTTACAGGGCTCCCTGTGGCAAGAAATAGATGGTTCTACAAAAAATGTTTTATCTCCCAGTCCACGTTGATACCTCTAGGTGTCATGGTATCTAACGTGAAGATCCAGAACATCTCTTTTCTATTTAGAGTGTTCTGACGATCTCCACGTCGGACTGAGAGTGGAATGTGTTCTAGACCACTGAATGTAAGGTGGTCCAAATTTCCTTTGGGACATTCCATAAAGTGTCGTGCCACAGGGAACTTCTGATCTTTGTTCTTAATACTTCTAATGTGCTCCATTATTCGAAGTTTCAATGGTCGTATCGTTCGCCCTACATAGCCCATACCACAGCCACATGACAAGAGATATATTACATGGTTAGTGTTGCACGTAATAAAACTCCTCAATTTGGTTTTGTTTTTATTTATCTTTGATTGGATTGTTTTAATTGGTTTTGCATAGGAACAGACTTTGCAAAAGCCACATTTGTAAAAACCCATAGGAGGGACAAAGCATTTAGTTTTTGTATGTGGTTTTGTATACATACTTGGTGATATATAATTGGAGATGGTCTTAGCTTTTTTAAATACAAATTTGGGTAACTTTTCAGTATGTGGCTTAAGTTTATTGTCCAATGACAAGATGTTCCAGTGTTTTAATATAATGGAGCGGATGTTATTTGCTTGGCGACTGTGTTGTGTAATAAAATAGAGTGGTGTTGATTCTTTTTTGCAATCTATTTTAATCTTTTTCTTCAACAATTTAATACGTGGGGTATGGAATGCATAATCCAAAGCTTCCTGTAGGTCCATTTTACAGTATCCCCTTTCGAAAAATCTCAAAGCTAATTCTTTAGATTGCTCTACAAATGAGTCATCTGTTGAGCAAATACGTTACAACCTTAGGAATTGTGCCTTCGGTATGCCTTTTATTAAAGGACGTGGGTGACCACTGTTGGCTTTAAGAAACGTATTTCTTGAATTTGGTTTTCTGTAGATGTCAGATTGAATAGATTGACATGAATCTACAGATAAAAGTAAATCAAGATACTCGATCTTTTGTTCATGATGTAAAAAAGTAAAATGTAAGTTGTAATCATTCCTATTTAACTGGTCCACAAATTCCGTCAGGGACCTAGTGTCACCTTCCCAAATCAAAAACAAATCGTCGATGAATCTCCGATAGAAAGTGATGTTTTTACGGAAAGAATTAGTGTGACTAAAAATGTGTTTGTGCTCCCAATATCCCATGAACAAGTTTGCATAGGACGGTGCAAATGACGTGCCCATTGCGGTGCCTCGTGTCTGTAAGTAATAAGTGTTGTCAAAAAGGAAATAGTTGTGTGTGAGTAAAAATAAGATAGATTCTAAAATAAATGTGACTTGTGCTGGTGATAACAGTGATTGATTAAGAAAATATTGTGCTGCTGTAATGCCTTGTGAGTGATCAATAATTGTGTAAAGTGATGTTACATCTAAAGTGACCCATAAATAGTTGGGGGACCAAGTGAATTTAGACAGTGAATTTAATAAATCAGTAGAATCCTGTAGGTATGACGGAAGTTTGTGGACCAGTGGTTGCAAAAAAATATCGATGTATCTGGATAATCCATCTCCCAAAGATCCAATACTAGATATAATTGGTCGCCCAGGAGGGTCGACCAACGATTTATGGATCTTTGGGAGATGGTGAAAAATGGGGATAACTGGGTTTTGAACGGACAGGAAGCTTCTTTCTTTTTCGCTTAACACTTGTAAGATAACACCAAAGTCAAGGATACTGTTTAGCTGTTTTGCAAAAACATCAGTTGGGTCAGATTTGAGGGTTTTATATGATTTTATGTCATGTAATTGTTTTAGTGCTTCTGATCGATATTTAACACTACTTTGTACAACAATAGCACCCCCCTTGTCGGCATTTTTTATGACCAAATTTTTGTTGGTCATCAAGCTTCGAATACTCAGCTTGTCATTTTTGGACATATTATTGCCGACATGGGGGGTGAATTTGTAACCTTTTTCTAATAGTAGTAAGTCTCTCTCGACTAGTTTCTCAAACGTGGCTATGTGTGGGCCTTTGATGTGAGAGGGATAGAAGGTTGAGCGTGTCTTTAAGCCTGAGTCTCTAGAACCTACCAGGAAGGAGGACACTGATGTCTCCTCCTCCTCTGTAGTCTGTTCATCTAGAAGACTGTTCATGTCTTGAAGGGTACATAGCTCGGTGAATGATGTTAAACCGTCATTTGTTGACTCAGAATCCTGAAACATAACAAGGGTAGAATTAGTTACATCATCAGTTATAATCGCATCATCTTTATGAAAAAACTTTTTCAATACTAGTTTTCTAATGAAGCATTGTAAATCTATTATAGTATTGAACAATCTAAAGTTTTCCATGGGAGCGAAATTCAGTCCTTTGTTTAGTAAAGACAGTTCATTCACAGAAAGAGGTATCCCAGAGATGTTAATGACATTATTTTCAGAGCTCATGTGTATTTTTTTCTTTTTGAGACTGCGCCCTCGTCCCTTAGAGCGCCTAGTCCTTGGTCGTTTTTTGGTTGGGAAAACAATGATGGTGTAGATCTTTGCTCACTTTTAGATCCATGTCCATATTCTGAATCATGATCACTGCTATATTCACCTTGGTTAGATGTATGTCTGGTGGAAAAAGACACTCCATGTGACCGGTAATCACTATCAGAGGCGTCTGAAAAATTTGATTGGTCTCCTGTTCTCTTTTTAAGTATAGAGGGTTTTGAAGTAGATTTCTCTTTGGAACCTTGTGTATGATGTCGATTTTTTTGATTTGTTTTTTTAGCTTTATTGGGAGCGTTGGGATTTCGTATTGAACGAGGGTTTTTTTGCCAGATGTATATTTGGCCACGCTCATAGTCCAAGCGATCCCTATCAAACTTAATTTGTTTCTTCTCCATAATTTCTTTATCAAGTTTGGAGATATTTTGATATAACAAATTATCATTTGTGGCAAAGTTTGGCAAATCTTCAAACTTGTCCAGTTGGTTTTGGAGTTTTTTAATATTTTCCACCAAAAAATTCTTTTCAGTTGTTTTAGTATGTATGATAAGCTCCATTAGTTGAAGTGAGCATGAGTCTAATATTTTGGTCCACTTTTCTTCAAAATCTCTACTAATGAAACCAAATGATGGTGTTTTCTTTATTCTTAATCCTCTAGGGATACGTTTGGTTAATACATAGTTTTCCAGAGATGTTATCTCCCACCATAGCTTAATTTTCTGACTTAATAGCTTTTCTAATGTCACAAAATATAATGACAAGTTCATTTTGTCATCAAATTTAATGTCCTTAGAGTCATTGAAAATGAACGCAGCTTGTCTGGAGCATCTTGCGTTATCAGAGCAAAGTGCAACATATGGTGTTGGTTTTGCATTCATATCACAAATATCCTCATTCTCTGAAGAAGCCATAGTATCCAGTGTGGTATTAAGTTGATGTTAGGTAATAATTGATTACACTTTGATCAAATTGTATTTTATACAAGAATTGTATACATAATAATCCTTTCTTTGGTATAGTATTAGTGTTCTATAGTCCATAAATGGAAAAAATCCCCATAACTTTATAATCTAGGCTAAAAAAAGGTATAATTAACAATTATATAAACTTAGTTTATTTAATGAAAAAATCCAAAAAATCACAAAAATGAAAAAATGTATATATATAAAATGTAGCAGTCACAGTCCAGCAAAAAATGTGTAATATAATCACAATATAAAAGTTCATTCATGATATGTGGGTGCTCGAGTCACTGATTGAGTATTCCATAGGACAAAATTGTAAGGGGTAAGTGGCCCCAATTAACCAGTGCTACAGAGCATATGTGACCCACAGTAATTGTAAAGTAAATGTTTTTAACTGCGTTTTAAACCGGATCACTTGGTGTGGTATTGCATGCTTGAGGCTATATGCATTAAACCCCTAGATGGCACAAGGTATAACAGAGGTGTGCAGAGTTGTAAGTAGGGAGTGTTTGGGACCCCCCCCCCCCCTTGACCTCTGCAATTTCCCTGAATTGAATAATCTTGTATGCCTGGGGTGGCTCTCATTTAAACCTGCTGCTTAAATGAGAGCCACCCCAGGCATACAAGATTATTCAATTCAGGGAAATTGCAGAGGTCAAGGGGGGGTCCAAACACTCCCTACTTACAACTCTGCACACCTCTGTTATACCTTGTGCCATCTAGGGGTTTAATGCATATAGCCTCAAGCATGCAATACCACACCAAGTGATCCGGTTTAAAACGCAGTTAAAAACATTTACTTTACAATTACTGTGGGTCACATATGCTCTGTAGCACTGGTTAATTGGGGCCACTTACCCCTTACAATTTTGTCCTATGGAATACTCAATCAGTGACTCGAGCACCCACATATCATGAATTAACTTTTATATTGTGATTATATTACACATTTTTTGCTGGACTGTGACTGCTACATTTTATATATATACATTTTTTCATTTTTGTGATTTTTTGGATTTTTTCATTAAATAAACTAAGTTTATATAATTGTTAATTATACCTTTTTTTAGCCTAGATTATAAAGTTATGGGGATTTTTTCCATTTATGGACTATAGAACACTAATACTATACCAAAGAAAGGATTATTATGTATACAATTCTTGTATAAAATACAATTTGATCAAAGTGTAATCAATTATTACCTAACATCAACTTAATACCACACTGGATACTATGGCTTCTTCAGAGAATGAGGATATTTGTGATATGAATGCAAAACCAACACCATATGTTGCACTTTGCTCTGATAACGCAAGACGCTCCAGACAAGCTGCGTTCATTTTCAATGACTCTAAGGACATTAAATGTGATGACAAAATGAACTTGTCATTATATTTTGTGACATTAGAAAAGCTATTAAGTCAGAAAATTAAGCTATGGTGGGAGATAACATCTCTGGAAAACTATGTATTAACCAAACGTATCCCTAGAGGATTAAGAATAAAGAAAACACCATCATTTGGTTTCATTAGTAGAGATTTTGAAGAAAAGTGGACCAAAATATTAGACTCATGCTCACTTCAACTAATGGAGCTTATCATACATACTAAAACAACTGAAAAGAATTTGTTGGTGGAAAATATTAAAAAACTCCAAAACCAACTGGACAAGTTTGAAGATTTGCCAAACTTTGCCACTAATGATAATTTGTTATATCAAAATATCTCCAAACTTGATAAAGAAATTATGGAGAAGAAACAAATTAAGTTTGATAGGGATCGCTTGGACTATGAGCGTGGCCAAATATACATCTGGCAAAAAACCCTCGTCCAATACGAAATCCCAACGCTCCCAATAAAGCTAAAAAAACAAATTAAAAAAATCGACATCATACACAAGGTTCCAAAGAGAAATCTACTTCAAAACCCTCTATACTTAAAAAGAGAACAGGAGACCAATCAAGTTTTTCAGACGCCTCGGATAGTGATTACCGGTCACATGGAGTGTCTTTTTCCACCAGACATACATCTAACCAAGGTGAATATAGCAGTGATCATGATTCAGAATATGGACATGGATCTAAAAGTGAGCAAAGATCTACACCATCATTGTTTTCCCAACCAAAAAACGACCAAGGACTAGGCGCTCTAAGGGACGAGGGCGCAGTCTCAAAAAGAAAAAAATACACATGAGCTCTGAAAATAATGTCATTAACATCTCTGGGATACCTCTTTCTGTGAATGAACTGTCTTTACTAAACAAAGGACTGAATTTCGCTCCCATGGAAAACTTTAGATTGTTCAATACTATAATAGATTTACAATGCTTCATTAGAAAACTAGTATTGAAAAGGTTTTTTCATAAAGATGATGCGATTATAACTGATGATGTAACTAATTCTACCCTTGTTATGTTTCAGGATTCTGAGTCAACAAATGACGGTTTAACATCATTCACCGAGCTATGTACCCTTCAAGACATGAACAGTCTTCTAGATGAACAGACTACAGAGGAGGAGGAGACATCAGTGTCCTCCTTCCTTGTAGGTTCTAGAGACTCAGGCTTAAAGACACGCTCAACCTTCTATCCCTCTCACATCAAAGGCCCACACATAGCCACGTTTGAGAAACTAGTCGAGAGAGACTTACTACTATTAGAAAAAGGTTACAAATTCACCCCCCATGTCGGCAATAATATGTCCAAAAATGACAAGCTGAGTATTCGAAGCTTGATGACCAACAAAAATTTGGTCATAAAAAATGCCGACAAGGGGGGTGCTATTGTTGTACAAAGTAGTGTTAAATATCGATCAGAAGCACTAAAACAATTACATGACATAAAATCATATAAAACCCTCAAATCTGACCCAACTGATGTTTTTGCAAAACAGCTAAACAGTATCCTTGACTTTGGTGTTATCTTACAAGTGTTAAGCGAAAAAGAAAGAAGCTTCCTGTCCGTTCAAAACCCGGTTATCCCCATTTTTCACCATCTCCCAAAGATCCATAAATCGTTGGTCGACCCTCCTGGGCGACCAATTATATCTAGTATTGGATCTTTGGGAGATGGATTATCCAGATACATCGATATTTTTTTGCAACCACTGGTCCACAAACTTCCGTCATACCTACAGGATTCTACTGATTTATTAAATTCACTGTCTAAATTCACTTGGTTCCCCAACTATTTATGGGTCACTTTAGATGTAACATCACTTTACACAATTATTGATCACTCACAAGGCATTACAGCAGCACAATATTTTCTTAATCAATCACTGTTATCACCAGCACAAGTCACATTTATTTTAGAATCTATCTTATTTTTACTCACACACAACTATTTCCTTTTTGACAACACTTATTACTTACAGACACGAGGCACCGCAATGGGCACGTCATTTGCACCGTCCTATGCAAACTTGTTCATGGGATATTGGGAGCACAAACACATTTTTAGTCACACTAATTCTTTCCGTAAAAACATCACTTTCTATCGGAGATTCATCGACGATTTGTTTTTGATTTGGGAAGGTGACACTAGGTCCCTGACGGAATTTGTGGACCAGTTAAATAGGAATGATTACAACTTACATTTTACTTTTTTACATCATGAACAAAAGATCGAGTATCTTGATTTACTTTTATCTGTAGATTCATGTCAATCTATTCAATCTGACATCTACAGAAAACCAAATTCAAGAAATACGTTTCTTAAAGCCAACAGTGGTCACCCACGTCCTTTAATAAAAGGCATACCGAAGGCACAATTCCTAAGGTTGAAACGTATTTGCTCAACAGATGACTCATTTGTAGAGCAATCTAAAGAATTAGCTTTGAGATTTTTCGAAAGGGGATACTGTAAAATGGACCTACAGGAAGCTTTTGATTATGCATTCCATACCCCACGTATTAAATTGTTGAAGAAAAAGATTAAAATAGATTGCAAAAAAGAATCAACGCCACTCTATTTTATTACACAACACAGTCGCCAAGCAAATAACATCCGCTCCATTATATTAAAACACTGGAATATCTTGTCATTGGACAATAAACTTAAGCCACATACTGAAAAGTTACCCAAATTTGTATTTAAAAAAGCTAAGACCATCTCCAATTATATATCACCAAGTATGTATACAAAACCACATACAAAAACTAAATGCTTTGTCCCTCCTATGGGTTTTTACAAATGTGGCTTTTGCAAAGTCTGTTCCTATGCAAAACCAATTAAAACAATCCAATCAAAGATAAATAAAAACAAAACCAAATTGAGGAGTTTTATTACGTGCAACACTAACCATGTAATATATCTCTTGTCATGTGGCTGTGGTATGGGCTATGTAGGGCGAACGATACGACCATTAAAACTTCGAATAATGGAGCACATTAGAAGTATTAAGAACAAAGATCAGAAGTTCCCTGTGGCACGACACTTCATGGAATGTCCCAAAGGAAATTTGGACCACCTTACATTCAGTGGTCTAGAACACATTCCACTCTCAGTCCGACGTGGAGATCGTCAGAACACTCTAAATAGAAAAGAGATGTTCTGGATCTTCACGTTAGATACCATGACACCTAGAGGTATCAACGTGGACTGGGAGATAAAACATTTTTTGTAGAACCATCTATTTCTTGCCACAGGGAGCCCTGTAAAATATGTGCTCCTGTTCGTGTAGTTCGCCCACATGGCCCATCAATATACTCCTTTGAGTAAGTGATCACAATCGATATGATAAACGACAAAATGAATAAATGTGTCTATTTGTAATGTTGGGTACCTAGCATTTATTTAAAATGTTGATATATCTTCCATTTGGTCCTTTTATATCATGTTTAATGAGGAATGCAAAATACCACATATATTTATATTTTTTGCTCACTAAATCCATTCCATATGTCTACAATATATTGTTACAAATATGACAATATTTAATTCATCTTCTGGTCCTTTTCCCTTCTTTTCCTCCTTCCCCCCCCCCCTTTCCCCTCCCCCCTCCTCTCCCCCCCCCCCGCTGCCCCCCTCTTCTCCCCTTCCCCCCCCCACACTCCTTCCCTTTCCTTCTCCACCTCCCTTTTTCTTCGTCAAGAAAAAGGGCGGTCGTTGAGGCCTTGCATCGACTACAGGGGTTTAAACCACATAACTATTAAAAATTGTTACCCCCTTCCCCTTATTACCGAACTGTTCGATAAATTACAGGGGGCCAAGATTTTTTCCAAGTTGGATCTACGTGGTGCCTATAACCTGGTGCGCATCAGGAAGGGGGATGAATGGAAGACGGCCTTCAACACGCGTAGTGGACACTACGAATATCTGGTAGTGCCTTTCGGCTTATGTAATGCTCCCGCTGTCTTCCAGGATTTCATCAACGACGTCTTTCGTAAGGTACTCAATATTTTTGTTATAGTGTACTTGGATGATATCCTGATTTTTTCCAAAGATCTCCAGGACCATATATGCCACACCTCCTATGTCCTTTCCCTTCTCCGTGAACACCATTTGTACGCCAAACTGGAGAAGTGCACCTTTCATCAGACCTCTACTCCGTTCCTGGGGTACATCATTTCCGATGAGGGGTTTATGATGGACTCTGATAAACTTCAAGCAGTCACTGAATGGCCAAGACCCAACTCTCTCAAGGCCATACAACGTTTTTTAAGGGTTCGCTAATTATTATAGTAAGTTTATACAGTGTTTTTCCACCATTATGGCACCCCTTTCTGCGCTCACCAAAAAAGGAGCTGATCCTTCTGCTTGGTCATAAGAGGCCATCTCCGCCTTCGAGACACTCAAGGAAGCCTTTATATCCGCGCCTATTCTCCGTCATCCCAACATTGAACTTCCCTTCGTCCTGGAGGTCGACGCTTCTGATTGACGTTCTTTCCCAGAGACCCACACCCCAAGATAAGCTACATCCCTGTACATATTTTTCCAAGAAATTCTCGTCTGCCGAGAGGAACTATGACGTGGGTAACAGGGAACTTCTGGCCGTGACGATGGCCCTTCAAGAGTGGAGACACCTGCTGGAGGGGTCGAAGGAGCCGTTTACTATTCTCACGGACCACAAGAACCTTCTTTACATAGAGAACGCTCGACGCCTTGGTCCACGACAGGCTCGTTGGGCTCTTTTTTTTCTCGATTCGATTTTCATCTTTCCTATATCCCCGGGACCAAGAACGTAAAGGCAGACGCACTCTCCCGAATACATTCTTCTGAAGAGAGGCCAGAGGAGTCTTTGGAGACTATCCTTCCACAAGAGAGGATTCTCGCCACGCCTACTTTCAAGAATCTCGACAAGATTTTGCACTCCTAGAGTCGCATTCCCAAGGACTTGGTCGTTCCCGACAACAAACTCTTTGTACTTTCCAAATTTGTTCCAGAGGTCCTGTCTTGGGGTCACTCCTCTACATCTGCAGGTCATCCAGGTTTTAAGAAGACTACTGATCTCATTCGTCGGAATTTCTGGTGGCCAAGGATGTCTCAAGATATTCTGTGCGCTCAAAGCAAGACTCTCCGTCAAAAGCCTCAGGGTTTTCTGTTACCCCTTCCAGTTCCCGACCGCCCCTGGTCCCACATTTCGATGGACTTCATCGTGGAGTTGCCCAAGTCCAGAGGAATGAACACTATCTTGGTGGTCGTGGGCAGGTTCTCAAAGATGTCCCATTTCATTCCACTTAAAGGATTACCCACCTCCCCCGCCCTTGCTGATATCTTTACGGAGCAGATTTTCCGGATTCATGGGATTCCTTCGTCCATTGTTTCTGACAGAGGTTCTCAGTTCGTATCAAAATTTTGGAGAGCTTTCACGAAGAGATTGGGCATCTCTTCTTTCTCTTCCACCTATCATCCTCAGTCCAATGGACAAACGGAGAGAATCAATCAATCCCTGGAGAAGTACCTGAGATGTTTCATATCCGATTTCCAGGGTGATTGGGCTCAACTCCTCTCTTGGGCAGAGTATGCCGTCAATTCTGCCAAAAACGAGTCCACCCGGGAGTCGCCCTTCTTTATAAATTATGGGTTCCACCCTCCCTGTCTTCCCATCCCCAACATTCCTTCTGGAGTACCAGCCATAGATGAACGCATTTCTTCCCTCCAAACCGCATGGTCCAGGATTCAGTCTACCCTTCTCAACTCCTCCCGCAGATCGAAACTACAGGCCGATCATCGTCGTCGTTCGGCGCCCAGTTACAAACCAGGAGATTTGGTATGGCTCTCCTCTAAGAATATCCACCTCAAGGTACCATCTCCTAAACTGGCACCTAAGTTCCTGGGTCCCTTCCCTATTTGTGAACAAATAAATCCCGTAGCATTCCGGCTCCAACTACCACCCAGTATGAAGATTCCCAATGTCTTTCATGTGTCCCTCTTAAAACCATTTATCTCCAGTCACTTCTTTCCGGATCAAACTCGTAAACCGGATCCCATTACTGTACAAAAATAACGAGGAAGACGAAGTTCACTCTCTTTTAGATTCTCGCCTATCCAGGGGTCAGCTCCAGTTCTTGGTGCAGTGGAAGGGCTTTGGCCCTGAAGAGAGATCCTGGGTACCCTCAAAGGACATTCATGCCCCGGCCCTTCTTAAGTCCTTTAGGAAAAAGTTTCCAGAGAAACCGTTCTTGGACCGTCCTGAGGCCGTTCCTGAAGAGGGGGGTACTGTCAGGAATCGGCGTTCTCCACGCTCACCACACAGAGCACTCCCTCCCCGCAGGGAGCCCCGGGACACACAAAACAATCCTGCCTTACCAGCCTCCATGGCTCTCCGCCCCTGCTGCCGTCGTGGGATCACTCCCCTCGGCGATTCCTCTGCTCAGCGCCGGGCGCGCCCACGCCCTCCTACACGCACACCTGCACCATCCACTGGCTCGGTTCACGCGCGTACACGAGTTACGGAGCACGCTCAGTCTGCACACTCTTCTTCCCGTCCCCCGGACCTCAGGCTCCGCCCCTGCACACTGCACGAGCATACTCAGGTTACCAACAAGACTCACCTGGCCTGTTATGCCTGCACCAATCTGCAGTGTCTCCCTGTAGCTCTTCCTGTCCCGCCTCCATTCCTAATTGGACCTTCCTGCTTTATCTAGCTCCTCTCTGCTCTCAGTCTTTGCTTGACATAGTCTCTGTATGGAAGTACTTCTGGATTCTCTCAGTGTTTTCACAGGTTCTGATGCAGCTCGTACGACTACCCCCTCTGGCTCTCGATCTCGGCACTGTCACGGTAGCTTATGACAAGATATAATGAACACCAAATATCTGGGTTGAACTGAACGAGGCTTAGATATAATAAAATATAATTTATTCCTTAAATAAGGTGAACACAGCAATATAGTACAATTAACAGACAAGAAGATAACACTTACTTAGGGTTGGGGGATGGAGAAGTATCCAATAGCAATTCTCCAACAGTCCAGTGACATTCAAGATGGTCTCAGAAGCATAACTCCAGCAATCCAGTGACATTCAAGATGGTATCAGAAGCATAACTGAAAACTGTAGGGTTGACACAGTTTATATACCTGTGCAATCCTATTCTTAACGTTGAAAACAGCCTATTGGTGAACAGTTATCTAACGTGGAGACTAACAGACTAACCATGCCCTCAGGGAACAATTAGACTGCCAGAGTTTGTTGATTGACTAATACTTAATCCCTAGACAATGGGTAACAATCAAGGCAGTTACTTTCTGATCACCGTGCTTAGGCCACCCAGCCATCTGCCCTTCAGGACCTATTAGCCTAGCAAATGGCGTCTGCATTTTCAGAACAGAAAAATAAAATACATATACACTTTAATATCTACACATATTAATAAGTGCTATTCTGTTGGACTCAGTGTGTCAACCTTTGCCAGTTTTTAATGCCTACAGTGACTCCACATAGTGGCCAAATATGAACTCTCTGCGACCTCCAGAACTGGGGATACAGAAATGCACTTTAAAACATTAAAATACATGTTTATAATGGGAACATGGGAACAGGGGAACATACATTTTCAAGGTATAACAAGGTGCAAACCTCATCCCTGGACCGCAGTCCAGTTAACCCCTTGTCTCTCTGGTGAGGTCAGGGGATGGCCATATGGGGTGCAACCCCTTTAATACCGGGCCACCCCCTTTCTCCCTCTACACCTCCCCTTCTTAATGGGTGACCTGTGGCCCACTGGCCCTAACGGGGAGTGGGGCACTGCTGGCACCATTAATGAACTCAGTCTCAGAGGGATAGTCCTGACGTGAAAGTCCATCAGCATTGCTGTTTTCACTACCCTTTTTGTGCTGAATAGTAAACTCAAACTCTTGCAAGGCCAAGCTCCACCTTAGCAACTTGGCATTCTCCCCTGATGCCCTCTGCAGCCAACTTAGGGGGTTGTGGTCTGTGAGAACCGTGAAAGCCCTTCCATAAACATAGGGCTGGAGTTTTTTGAGTGCCCACACAATGGCCAAGCACTCTTTCTCAACAGTGGCATAGGCCACCTCTCTGGGGAGTTGTTTTCGGCTGATGTACACCACAGGGTGCTCCCTACCGTCGTCCCCCACTTGGCTCAACACAGCCCCAATGCCATAGTCCGAGGCATCAGTCTGTATGAGGAAATGTTTGGTATAGTCTGGGGCAGCCAGTATGGGGGCCCCAGTAAGTGCAGTTTTCAGTGCCTGGAAAGCAGTTTCACAGGCAGGAGTCCAGGTGATAAGCACAGGCAGTTGCTTCTTAGTCAAATAAGTCAGGGGTTTGGCCACGGCGCTGTACTGTGGGACAAACTTCCTATAGTACCCTGCGGTGCCCAAAAATGCCATGACCTGTTTCTTGGTTTTTGGAACAGGCCACTGAACTATGCCTTCTACCTTGGCTGGCTCTGGTCTGAGGTGCCCTCCACCCACTTGGTGCCCTAAGTACAGGACCTCTGCCATCCCTACCATACACTTAGTGGGTTTCAAGGTAAGCCCAGCCTCCCTGATCCTATCTAGCACCGCAGCTACATGTCCTAAATGGGAGTCCCAGGAATTACTAAAGACAGCAATGTCATCTAAGTAAGCCCTGGCATACCTCTGCATCCCTTCCAGTAACCTATTGACCAGGCGTTGGAAGGTAGCCGGGGCATTCTTCATCCCAAATGGCATCACTAAAAACTCATAGAGGCCACTTGGAGTGATGAATGCTGACTTCTCCCTAGCCATACTGGTCTTGACCTCTGCTGACACTCTATAAGCGTGCTTATGCAGAGGCTGCAGGTCCCCTGTGTGCACTGGGTGTTTTGTGAGATGTGTGGTCCCTGGCATGTCAGTGAAGAGGGCCCCATACTTAGCTAGCATGTCCCTGGCTTCTCCCTTCTGCCTAGCACTCAACTGTGCCCCTATCTCCACCTGCTCCACAGTGTTTCCCTGCCTGCTAGAAATCGTAAGGGGTCCTACAAGATCCATTGCTACTTTCTGGAAGGGTTCCCCTATTATCGGTAAGGGTTTCAGGGGTGCCTTCACACGGTCACCCGCCTTACCCACTCGCTGGCAGGCATCACAAGAGCGGCAGAAAGTGCCCACACCTCGAGATGCCCCCGGCCAGTAGTAACGCTGTAATAACCGGGCTCGCGTTCTGTTGACCCCCTGATGTCCCGCTAACGGAATAGAGTGAGCTACCCGTAACAGTTGCTGTCGGTACCCCTGGGGCACTACTAGCTGTCACTTACCGGTCAATTCCTCCTCTATCCCTGGGTTCCCTTCTTCTCTATACAGGAGTCCCTTATACCATAGGCAGTGCTCAGTGCCTTCCCCTGACTGAGATTCGGACGCCCGAAGTCTCACGCCGCCAGGGTAGGGTCTGTCTTCACTGCCTCCCTAAACTGGGCTCCTAATTCTGGCCACCCCCAGTCATGTCATTGTCAGGGGAATGGGGAAGGGTGAGAGGGAACAGTAAGTCAGTCTGTGGTTGCAACTGATCCTGGCTTACCTCCCTGGGCTCTTCTGCGCCCTCCGCTAACGTTGGTCCCAAAGGCTGGGGGACTGGCGCCGCCGCCATTGCCACTGTCTGGCTCTAGGCAACCGCCACCACTGCAGCGGGTTTGGGTACCCGGTCATAGGTGCAGGTCATCGGTCCCAGATCATTGCCAAGAAGAACATCGGCATCCAAACCGGGTAAAAAAAACCACCTCCCGCACACCCTGGCCCTCCCCCAAATCCAAAAAGATTCTGGCCACTTGCAGGAAACGTGGCTCTCCGTCAGCCACAGTGATCTGTATCCCAGGGTCTGGGATAAATTCCTCTGGCCGGACCATATCAGGTCGGACCAGGGTCACTGCAGCTCCTGAATCCATCAAGCCGACTGCTTGCCGGTCACCGACTGTGACCGGGGTAAGATGTCTGCTCCGGCCATCTGTCTGCTGCAGGTCCGCGCTGAGATGTCCTCCGCTCCTGGCTGTAGGCACCAATAAAACCGGGACAGGCGTTGCATGGGATGTCTCGCTGAGAGTTGGTTCCATGACCGGTCCGGAGTCTTTGGTGAAAGCCACCGGCACGCGGGCTACCGGCTTCGCAGTTGGGGTGCGTTGCCCCCGATGGGGTCCGCCGGAACGCAGGGGTTCCGGGCAATCTGGTCTGATGTGACCAGGGCGGTTGCAGTTGTAGCACCGGCGCTCGTGCCGGAGCTCCCCCGCCTTCGGTGGACTGCTGCCCGCAGGCGGACTCTGAGTCCATTGGGGGGTATTGGCAGACTTTCTGGCCAGTGCCGCCACCACCGCCGCCTTGGCTACTGTTTTGGCGGTCATCAGGGCTCGGCTGGCCACATAGTCATCTGCAAGCCTCGCCGCCTCCTGGTAAGTCTTGGGCTTCTTGTCGTACACCCAAGCCCTCACCGCCGGCGGGCACTGCTCCATGAGCTGCTCCTGAAAGATGAGGTCCAGCAGGCGTTGGTAAGTCCGTGCCTCATAGCCCTCCACCCAGCGTATCCCGTACAAAGCCATGCGGGTCACGTAGGTGACATAGGACTCCTGGGGCTGCCTCGTTCCTGCCGGAATTTACCCCGGTAGGCTTCAGGGGTAAAACCATACTGAAACAATAACAGTTCTTTCAGGTGTTCGTAGTCATCAGCATACTCATCTGGAAGCGCCATCATTGTCTGCTTAGCCAAGCCGGACAGTAGGGGTCCAAACGTGCAACCCTATGCTGGGGAAGCACTTTGTACCGCCGGCACTGCGTTTCAAAGTTCTTTAAGAAACTGTCAATCTGGTCAGTGCCTTCCACGAACTTGGTGAGACTGTGCTGGTCCAGCTTGAGTTCATCTGTGTTGGGTTGGACAGGGGGGCAATAAGCGGGTCTGTTCACTGCCATAGTGATAAACTGCAACCGCTCCTCCGGTGTCCCTCTGTCTCCCCATGCAGTAATCAGTGTCAACATTTCAGGGGTGAATGGACTGGTAGCCGCAGCAACCAGTACCCCTCCTGTTGCACTGCTCCCGGGAGGTGCACTCGTTCCCTCCCCGAGATTCCGCCGCCCCGGCACTGGGTTCCTTCCCTGATCTCCGGGTGGCTGTAAAAGGGCAAGCTGAGCCGTATCCTGAGGCTCTGCAAGCCGGGCTTCATAGTCACCGATTGCGTCAACCATGTCTGCGACCTCCTGGTTCTCATAGGGCAGTCCATATTCACAGCACTTGTCCTTCAGCTGAGCTCGGGTCCACATGTTGGATGAGCCTTCAGCCTCGCTCATGGTTCAGTCGCAGCAGTGAGGTGGTGTTACAACTTGTGTTAACTGTTGCACTACTGTGTGTTCAATATATTTAGTCCCAGGAACTTGCAGTTACCATCAAGTTCCTACTATGTTACAGTATCCCGCAGTATACTGTAACACAGGTCCAGTTCAATCCCGCCGCTTGCCACAAGTTAATTATAGAGCTTGTCACGGTAGCTTATGACAAGATATAATGAACACCAAATATCTGGGTTGAATTGAACGAGGCTTAGATATAATAAAATATAATTTATTCCTTAAATAAGGTGAACACAGCAATATAGTACAATTAACAGACAAGAAGATAACACTTACTTAGGGTTGGGGGATGGAGAAGTATCCAATAGCAATTCTCCAACAGTCCAGTGACATTCAAGATGGTCTCAGAAGCATAACTCCAGCAATCCAGTGACATTCAAGATGGTATCAGAAGCATAACTGAAAACTGTAGGGTTGACACAGTTTATATACCTGTGCAACCCTATTCTTAACATTGAACACAGCCTATTGGTGAACAATTATCTAACGTGGAGACTAACAGACTAACCATGCCCTCAGGGAACAATTAGACTGCCAGAGTTTGTTGATTGACTAATACTTAATCCCTAGACAATGGGTAACAATCAAGGCAGTTACTTTCTGATCACCGTGCTTAGGCCACCCAGCCATCTGCCCTTCAGGACCTATTAGCCTAGCAAATGGCGTCTGCATTTTCAGAACAGAAAAATAAAATACAGTACATATACACTTTAATTTCTACACATATTAATAAGTGCTATTCTGATGGACTCAGTGGGTCAACCTTTGCCAGTTTTTAATGCCTACAGTGACTCCACATAGTGGCCAAATATGAACTCTCTGCGACCTCCAGAACTGGGGATACAGAAATGCACTTTAAAACATTAAAATACATGTTTATAATGGGAACATGGGAACAGGGGAACATACATTTTCAAGGTATAACAAGGTGCAAACCTCATCCCTGGACCGCTGTCCAGTTAACCCCTTGTCTCTCTGGTAAGGTCAGGGGATGGCCATATGGGGTGCAACCCCTTTAATACCAGGCCACCCCCTTTCTCCCTCTACAGGCACTCCTTGGACAACGCTCACTCTGGTAACCCCTTGAACACGGCTTGGACTACGACCTATCTCCACTCTCCACTCCCTGACTTCGGCAAGGCATCATCCACTCTATCTCTACAACCGGTACCGGCAAGTATTGTCTACCTTACTACACCTAGCCTTGCAACGCTTCATACCACACTCCGGACACGCTCCCTTTGCTGCAGGTGCGTGTATTACCACTTCCCCCTTCAGCTCAGGGGACGGGTCTGGTCTGCGGGCAGCACCGGCGTAACACAACTGGATTATCACCCCCAGTTCTCCAATGGGGACATTCCCTACTGCTACCACATGGCTGGGTACTTCGTTAACCCGGCAGGCCCAGTCATGAACCCCCTGGCTTGTGGGTAGTAACATATTGCTGCTGCCCCCACAGAGTTGGGGCTCTGGCGTTTGCTCCAGACCAGGACAGATTTTTATGGCACATTTCGGTTCAGGCTGAAGACAAGCAACACTTGCACTCTCCTGCTTTGACATGAGACACCATTTTACTGGGTCAGCGTAGACTAAGAGGTAACCCTCAGACGGGCACTCTGGCATAATCAGTGCGGACGGTGCCTCTGACAGGCATATATCCTCAGTGTGGGTTGCCACAAAAAGTATCATTTTCCATGTGGACGTGGGATCGTGTTCTTCATTTAAGACACAGGCGTGCGGCCACCCAGGAATTTTACACATATAATGCCTGACCTTGGCAGCGGGTATAGTTGCGGGAAGGTCTCCTACCACCACCACCTGGCCAGGTTCAAGGTATTGCCTCAAGGCCCAGGCAAGGACCTCGTGTCCAGACTTTACAACCATGATGGACAATTTTGACAAAAAAAAATAGAATAGGGCACCCCAGGTCTGATCTCAGCAGCGCCTCCAAATGTAACCCATATTCCCCCCTCCCCCCCCCCCAATAGCAGATAGGGTGTAGGTGAGGGGATCCATATGCGTTACCCAGTGTGGTGCGTTACCTGTTAGGCTCACAGGAGGCCTAAGCCTCTGCCGCTGAGAGCCTGGGGCATGTATGACACAATATGAATAACCTTGGTGCAGCGCCTCCACCTGCGATGGCTCCCACCAGAGGGGGAGTGGTTCCTCGCAGGAAAATATATATATCACTCTACACAACGTATGTAAAATAACCAATGACTTTACTGTATAGCATATGCACATATATCAACAGGTGTCCCTCCCTAGAGAAGACACTAACTACTGCGTCTCGCAGGACGCTACCTCCACCTCCACCGGATGATCCCACCCAGTGTCCAGTAACCCCACACAGTATCCTCCCACCCTCAAGTGAGATAGATATGTGTGACTGCGCAGCCACTATGTCCCGTGTGAATATAATATGACTCTTTGGTGCACTTGTTGATTACCTGCCACGGAACTTCACAAAGGATCCTGATGTCGGCTGAATACAGGAACTACTACCCGGGGCGATCCCACCCAGATGGCTGCTGCAGCAACAGCGAAGGTCTGAGCCCAAACCTCTGGATGGACGTGCAGCGTCTGCTGGGTCCCTAACTGACTCTGTATAGTAAGGGGCCTGTCCCTGACACAACTCACACTACTGGGTGACTCAGGGCTAGCTGGGGCCTTGGGGGCTGCTGTCCTAATGCAGGGAGTCACTGACTCCTGCACCCTACCTCCTTCCCCTAGCTTCTCCTCGCGCCAACTGCTCAACGAGCTCCAAGCCCGCGAAATGTATCTATTCCTGTCTGCAGGGCAATCCTTCAGCCCTATTGGCTCCCTGGTGTCACATGGGGCGCTGCTGAGGCTCATGGGACTTGTAGTCCCTTCCAAGAGCCTTCCCTGGTAGGCTAGCGTTAGCGCGCTTATCACTGCGCATGCGCAACCCCCCAATGGCTGCCGCAACTCCTTGGCCTCTTCCGCGCATGTGCGCGCAACTGCAATGGCCCCCGCTCCCTGCTCCGGCCCCCACCTTTGTAAGCAGCCGGCGGGTCCATCTCTGGCTCCGGCGGCACCCGCGACCGCGCTGCCACAAAGGAGGGGGGTCTCTAGGAGTCGCCGGGGACCGGGGCTACACTGCCGACACAGTTTATCCGAGTGCGGCTCATTCCGCAAGCCGGGAAATGTCCCGGCTTGCGAGCCGCACTCCCTCAGCGTGCCGCGCATCACCGATGCGCGGTCACGCATCATCGGGTGCCAGCGCCCCCTGCACGCGCGTCCAGGGCTCCCCGAGGGAGCCCTGGTGTCCCGCGATCGCGGGACGGTGGCAGTGGGTTCCGGGGGACCCGGCGGACCCGGCAGCGGTAGGGAGAGCACCCCGATCGGAGGGCGCTCTTCCGCTGCTTCGGCGCGCGCCCGTCACCCTCCGGCACGCGCCAGGATACTGCTGCGGCCAAGAACGGGCAAATGCTCGAATAAACTTGGCCGCAGCAGTACATGTATTAACAAGCATATTGGTGGAACATTACAAACCAAACATAACTTACAGATTGTAACTGGTTGAACATGTTATCAAAGTCCATGTGCAATGTACCACGACGAGCTTTTCTGTTTATTTTCTTCCCAAAAAAATTTACCGCCCTCAAAACAACATCTTTGATCTCTTGTTGTACAGTTTCGAAACTTGATCCGATTGTTTAATATATGGCAGTAGACTTTTTTTTTTTAAATCCCACTATTCGTCTACTGGGTCGTGAAAGACACGACTCATGATTTCCAATTTATTTTCTTCAATGGTAACCAATAGTTTTTTAATTCACTGGCAGCCTTCGTTTTTTTGCCAGCGGTTCCCTGGATGTAACGTTCTCGGAAAGTGACTCATCATCATTGGTCACGTCTTCTGCTGCGTCTTCCGTACTACCTGGCGGTTCTACATGTGAAACTGCTTTTGCAGGCAACATTTGTTTGTTCTCTCAAAAACTGTATTTTATAAAATGGACAGGAGGACGTGAATTCAAACGTACTTGGTCCTGCGTCCCCTGAGTGTGGCTGTTTTTTATTTATTTTTTATTCTCTACGGACTGATACTTGGGTGGGTGGGTGACTGACACATGGGTGGGAGACTGATGGGTAGGTGACTATGACTGATTGTGGAAAAAATGCTGTATGGTGCTCTAAAACAGTGATCAAGACTATTACAAGTCCATAAATGCCTTCTTTAACTGTATAAATCCTTGGAGTATCACGGATAAAGAGTGATCCGCTCGAAACGCGTTAGTGGGGTCCCGTGGGCTCGCTGTATTTTTATGTTTTGATCCATTAAATATTTTTATGGGACACACACTCTCTCGCAGTTTTTTCTCCTTTTTCTGTGCCTAGTTGTGCTCCAACTTTCCTTTACTGCTATGACTGATTGTGGGTTTGGTGTCTGTATTCATTCACACACAGACACACCACAGATTCTGACACTCACAGACTCTGAAACTGGCACTCAGTCTCTGACACTCACAGACTCTGACACTCACAGACTCTGACACTCACAGACTCTGACACACACACTCTGACACTGACACACTCTGACACGAACACACGGGGGGCAACGGAGCAGGGGGGAGGAAAAGGAGCAAGGGGGGCAAACGGAGTAAGGGGGAAATGGAGCAAGGGGAGGCAAACAGGGCAGGGGGGCAAATGGAGCAGGGGGGCATGGATGGTAAGTGGGAGGCATGGAGCAGTACTTACCTTACCATGCAGGATCCATGCAGGAAAAGGCGGCCTCACTTTGCCGGCTCCTATAGAGCTTAGTACGGGCCAAATAAAATCCTGGCAGTGCGCCAGCACGGGCAGCCAATCATGGGGGGGATTTTTTCTGTGCAGAGAAGCAAGCGCTGCCTGGCGGATCCCAGTGCGCAAAATCACGTCAAGGGTTCCAGCCGCGCAGGGGACCCGGGCGGACGGGCCCCCTGACTCACTGGGCCTGGGACGCCAATTCCGGCTGTCCCCCTTGTTGGCGGGCCTGTCCATGATATTAAAATTGCAAAAAGGATAAGCACACCTGCACTTTATACTGTAATAATCTTACAGAAGTTTGGGCCTGTTCCCTGGCAGAATAATGGAGCTTTGTTCTCATTGGTTCTCCTCCGCTCACGTGACCCGGCCATCGCCGTAAAAAAATCACATTTTTTTGTCTCCTCTAGAAACGCTAGCACCGTCACTCACCCGCACGCGTGCTCTATGGCTATTTTAATTGACTTCATGTGTTTTGTTTACGGCGCACGCAACTGTGTGCACCGTCGCATGAAGTATATACGCGGCCGAAGAACATTGTATCCAAAAATTGGAGTTTCTGATTTTTGGATATTAAAAGACAGAAGAATATCACAAATACGATGATTAATTATGGAAACAGTGTTGCACTATATTCTGCTGTTTTCTAAGCACATATTCCCTGGGATATTTTGGCTCTGGATCCTGTTTCTCTGTAACTGACAAGATGATTGGAAATCAGTGACAGCCTTCCCCTGTCCCCTGTAATCCAGTGCAGCCCAGTATTACCCTGCAGTGTTATGGAGCAGAGTATTAGAGGAGGGGTAGGAAGTGTTCCTGAATCTCAGAGGTTTGGGTGGGGAGGGGGCAGCTCATATTTCACTATTCCCCCCTGCTGCTGTGATGGGATGTGCCAGGCACCCGAGGAAGATTTTGCACAGGAATGTAGCACTGTGGCTCCCATCAAAATAATACCTGTCCCCATACACAAGGGATGTGGGAGATCCAGACACAGTGAGGGATCTACAAGCTTTACACATGGGGGGGGGGGGGGGGGGGGGTTATATCTGCACTTCCTAAATCTCCTCTTATCTGAGTCAGTCATTCTCACCAGTCTCAGGTGGTTAAGATTAGATTGCAAGCTGTTTGTGCCAGGATTCCTGCAGCTGTAGTATGATTACAGATGTGGTGACGTCCTGTTCTAATGAGGGACGGTTACAATGAGGAGCAGTTCTGTGTTTCTTGGTCCAGGAGAAATCCATCCCCCACATTACAGAGCATTCTCCCAGGTTTGTGTCTGAAGGAAACAATGTTTATTACATTCCCGTTTAATAACAGTGATAGAGAAACTAGAATCCTTGTGTGTACTGAACCTGCACTTCTTATTTAGGCTTTTCATGTGTTGCTGCTGCCCCCTGCGGCCAAAGTGAGGAGGGACAGGACAGTATTTGTCACAGTCCTGTGAGGTCTCTTGTCACTGTGTCTCTCGCACAGTAATACAGGGCGGTGTCTTCAGTCCTCAGGTTATTCATTTGTAGATATAACGTGTTCTTATTATTGTCTCTAGAGATTGTGAATCGTCCTTTAACTGAATCCTCATAGTTTGCGGTGCCCCCATCATACCTAATCCAGGACACCCACTGGAACCCTCCCCCGGGACTCTGTCTAACCCAGTTCATGTTATAGCTGCTGAATGTGAATCCGGAGGCTGCACAGGACAGTGTGTGAGAGGCTCCGGGCTTTATCACCACTGGGTCCGACTGGGCAAGTTGGACATCAGACAGAACCCCTGGAAGAGACAAACACCATGACACATAAAGAGACTTCTACACACGTGTGACCTCAGGGACATTAATCATTTAAATGACATGTTATCCTGATCTTGTGTGACATGTCTCCTGGGAAATGTTACCTGTTAAACATGACACTAATAATCCCAGCCTGAGAAAAGTCTCCATATCTGCAGAGTTTGGGGGCAGTGTGGGAGTGTCAGGGGGTGACCGGCTCCTGCAGGGGACAGACTCACTTCCTCTGCTTTATCTGGGACTCGGGGACAGAGACTTTTATACACAGGACATGTGGTTACTGTATTTGCATAGTGTCCTAATTATATATGTATATCTATATATATAAAACCAATGTGCACATCTGTACTTAATCATATACACACATATAAAGCTCATTACAGGGAAATACATTTAAACCCTGATATTCATGCAGTTCCCTATGTCTTTATAAAGTTGCATACAATTTCGTATCATTTTGCTTTCCAGAGTATTGTTAAGTAACTTTCTACATCGTTACATGGAAAAATAGACATTTACTGTATATATTAAAATATAGATTATTGAGATTTGCATTAAATGCATAATTAGAAGATTGGAAAAATTACAACAATCAAACAATATCCTCCGGTGATAAATATTGGGACATAAAACAGCACCAGATTTATTTGTGGGTTAAATGCATATGCTTTTTTCCTTACTATGAGGAAAGTGACCAAATGACAGAGATACTTTTTATTGATTAAATGAAGATAACTAAAACCTTTTTCTAAATTAAATCGGACAAGTAGAAGTCTTTGCTAAATTATGTTTTATACTTTTAATATTTCCATTGTAAACAAAATCTTAAGGGGATTTAAAAATTATTAGCTAATGTATATTGGTGATCAGACTGTTTGGCAGACCTCAGGCACAAGTAACATGTTAGCTTTGTTCTGTGTGTTGTTTGCATGGTAATTATGAAGCTGTCATTAGTCAGAGAAACAGAAGTAACTGATCTGCTGATTCCCGTGTTCCTGACATTAAATCTCACATATTCATGCTCACAGGATACAGATAACTGTAGAGGATCTGAGTTGCTGCTCTGCACATAACCACTTCCCCAGAGATCTCTGCTGGGGGATCTCAGGCTCACAGCTTCTTCCTGTTCTGTTTCCTGTGTGTCCCTGAAGGACGGGACTTCCATGTGTTTTATCTGTGTGACCTTCACCCGCAGCCCTAAGGGACTTGTATGTGTTAGTCTGTAATAAGCTGACATGTCATTGACACATCTGGAGAAATGCAGCTAATGTGTCATTTTTTATGAACCTTTATGAAATTATAATTTTTGCTGCTTTTTTAAATATTGTTCTTTCCCAATATTGGGAAAACAAGCACTAGGATAGATTTTATCAATAATTTTTTTTTATAATTTCTGATTGGTTTTATAACTTCTGTGTTTGGCCATTACAAGAAGGGGGTCCTGTTCTTCCCGTCTTTATTCAATTTTTATTTGTCTGTTTTAAAGGACACCCAAATGACAGTGATTGTGTGAAAGAATAATCTTTCCTTATTGTGGTGCGCAATATCATGTCACTCTATAGCAGAAGTGCGCAAACTGGGGGGGCGCAAGATTTTCTAGGGGGGGGCGGTGGTTGCAGAGGCCCCGCGCTATGCCCAAAGGCATTTAAATTAAATGCCGGGGGATCACGTGAGGCCTCTGCAACTTCACTTCCCTGGTCTTCGGCGACACCTCGCCACGCAGCGCGCGTCAAATGACACTGTGGGGTCACATCACGTGACGTCATTTGACGCCGGTTTCTAAGAAAGAAGGGGGGCGCGAGCGCTGGGGCTGGCAGGCAGGGGGCGCAGCGCTGAAACTTTGCGCACCCCTCCGCTATAGCATTGAATCATTTCAAATGTAATAAGATTTAAGAAAGAATCATTTTTGTTTTGTTTAAATTCATAGTGGAGGACTCAAATAGTGATACAGTACCTCCTTCAGGATGGTAATAAACCACAGTCAGATGTGCTCAGTGACAGTGGTACACTTGTTCTTCCTCTACGTATAGTGTGTACTATGCTAGGCTCTTTCAGTATGCTCGTATAAGTTTATTCCCTTGTGAGCAGACGTCTCAGTTTATGTTCCCTGAGATGGGAATAGGTGTGTCTTCTTTGGATAGGTAACTGTCTATCCTAGTATAGAAGGACAACACCATGGGTATCAGAATAGGCAATACCTATTTAATAGTGTGAAAGTAGCCTAGAGTTGGAGTGCCAATATACAGTATTGTACTCTAGTGGTGGTAGTGTGGGTACTTTGTACATATGGAGGCTATATCTTATCTCCTTGGTTCAAGTGAAGCAGATCGAGATCGGATGACATCTGTGTACTGCATTTAGTAAAATCAGTACAGGCAGTGATGCCGGATGTTTCTAATAGGTTGCCTACAACTCAGTGTGATCAAAACAATGATATGTCGGTTCAGAGGTTCCCTGTAAAGTCAGTCTCAGTGCCCCAGCGTACTGATGTATACCTAGGCTCTGCATTCATTGGCAGAGAGGTAGATGTATACGTTATGCTGTGGCCTCTGCGCATGCTCGTTTAAGCAGCATAGCCTACAATCTGTATGTACACCCTGAACCTCATTGATTAGATACAGACTTATTAGTAGGTTCAGGACATACCGGGCATCTATAAATATACATAGTGTCATAGCAACCATATACATCATTGTCCATTACTTCCGAGTCTGGACACATACATCTTTTTAATTATTCTAGTATTTTTGTTAGTAAAATGTATTTTAACTGTTTGCATGCAGTCGCGTTAGACCTTGATTATACTGTAAGCTTGGGTCTGCAGTGCGCCTTTCAAAGGGATTCTGTGTGTGTGCTGTACCTCTCTGATACAACACATCAACCCTCTATCTGCTCTGCCCAATCCCTGGCAGCACCATTCATACATTTTGGGTTTGAGCGAGGTTTTCGCCACAATTTAGGTATAAATTCATAGTTTTATTTTTCTCGGTGTAGAGAGATTAATAGCAGAATTACACAGAAAGTTAAAGATATACTTTCAAGGGCAATTTACAATACACCCAGACAGTTGGCTATACTCCCAGATTTATGCATGTCATGTTATTAATTGAAAATTAAGGATACTGCGTTAGTGAATACTGAATCACTGTAGAAGTGTAAAAGTACCATATAGTTTATAGTTTATGTTGAAATAATTATTTGTTTTAAGGATGATTTGACATCTTTTATATTCTGTATGACACCATATAAAGTTCTGTTAGGACACAGAATATACGTATATAACAAAAACCACAACTAAGCTGTGTGTTAATACGGTTATAAAACACACAAGAGATATGCCTTGATGTAGAAGGGTGCATGTTAAAAGAAGCTAAATATCAGGTAGAGAAATGCTTAATGCACACAGCCCTTCTGTGGTAAACCTCAAATGATTGTGGTCAGAGGTGATACAATGGTTGCAGTGTGCCTGCAATAGCCCTTAATAAGTAACCAAGTGTTCAATCAGGTGGAAAAATGTCAGTTCTGCACTCAGGGGTATAGCAGCCACATTAACCATTCTGATGCTGTAATTGCGCACTAAGGGGTCCTCCGAGTGTCTGATAGGGTAAGTGACAAGTCAGTGACTGCAGATCACCCACATACCTCCGCGGACCCTTGATGTAGGTGATGTATTGATCGTTTAGAAGGGTTAGCACTTGGTTAGGCTCAGTACTATACCCGTATGGCGCTGTTTTGGTTAATATTGATACACTGCACGGTTGGAAGAAGTCTCTGTGAGGGGCACTGATTGATGCCACTTGTAAGCCCACACGTGTCAGGAGAAATATATTAACTGATCGCGTGAATATTGCGTAATAAATACCAGGGGTGCGCACCCCTGATATATACCAATAGTACAAGGGCAATATTCGTCTCAAGATTACTGAGAACAAACCGACCACAAATCCAGAGGTGTAAGTAGTTAGTTCATCTTATAAGTACAGTGAAGCGCTATGTACATTAATAGCGCTTTATAAATAAACACATACAATACAAAGTACAGCGAAGGTTATACCTGTAGTGCAGCGGCCGTCTCTAAATTGCTGAGAACAGATGCCGCCATAAATGGTGCTAGTAGGAGAACTTTGTGATACAGATAGAAAACTCCGGCGCGCCCTTAAAAACTCTTAGTAGATAATAAATAAATAATAATGAAAAAAAAATATATATATATATAATAATAATAATAATAAATAAATAGTACAATAATAAAATACTATCCCTTAATCCGTGACCTCTGGACTGCAGCTCAAAATAAAGGAGGAATCCTTCCTTGGGTGTGTGTTTTATGGATGTAGAGGGGGCAGCAGTCTGTTTTTGCTGGTGTGTATGTCTCCAGTGTGTTTTGTGGGTGTAGAGGAGGGCTGCAGCGTGTGTGTGTGTGTGTGTGTGTGTGTGTGTGTGTGTGTGTGTGTGTGTGTGTGTGTGTGTGTGTGTGTGTGTGTGTGTGTGTGTGTGTGTATGGGGCTGTTTGTACAGTGGCGATCAGATTTATCAGAAATTGGCTGGATCCGCGACTCTCTGATAATCTTGGTCAGATGCGTTTTTGTTTTTGGTCCGGAGTAAATTGCGTTATTTTAGCGCTCGTGATATTGGCATTTAATTATCGCAGTCTGAAATACTGCAATATCGTCTAAAAACTCAGGGGGGCGATCGCGAGCTGTGGCCTTGGATGTCTAATACTTTAGCAGTTCAATCTACAGTACATCAGTACACAGTCTGCGTGTGCGCGCGCATTAATTGTACATTTGCATATTTATGTATACATTCATTTGCAGTGCTGTACTTTATGTCTCATTTGAAAGTTGTTCAAACGCTTAGGCGTGTACAGTACTGTAACAGTGTCACATTTCGGCATACAGTATACAGTACAGCGCTCTCCCTTCGCTCAGGATAATTTACTGCACTGCAGGGTTTTTCAGCTTCTTATCTTCTCTACATTGCAGTGCATCTCTCCCACACCATTCATTTGAACGTTTGTCTTTCTGGTGTCAATCACATTCCTGCTCATTTTTTATTTTCTCCACAAGCCTGCAAAAACCATCTTTATATTTATTACGATATTCAATCTGTGCTGTACTCTAGCTTTGGACTGTGACACTGTGTGTTTGACTGACATGGTTGACATGTACTGTACTGTATTTGGGAGTGTACTGTAGGGATAAAATTATCACGATGACCTGCCTTCTGAAATTATGTCATTTCTTTCATGAATGTAAAGAAATATTTTTATTTTATCACTTACTGTCAATAAAGGAGATATTGTGTGTTGTTACTTTTATTAATACTGTAAATGTATGTTTTTATTTACTGTACCCGCAGGACATGCACAACTCCAGTCCTCGAGGGCAGCAAACAGACCCGGTTTTCAAAGGTTATCCTGAAAACCGGGCCAGTTTGAAGCCCTCGAGAACTGGAGTTGTGCCGGCCTGTCTGCCTGTCTGATGCAAATGTTTTGAAGCATTAAATTGTTTTTACATTGATCACTATTTGTAAATACTGTAAATGTTTTTGTACTTACTCCACCAATAAAAGAAAATGTTGCTTTGTTTTAAATAGTTCCATTGTCTCCTTTGATACTGTAACAACAGTGTTTCTAGAATGTACTGTCCAGGCAGTATAAAACAATACATGCTGTACTGGAATACATGTGGAATAAATGCATACTTTTTATTTTTTCGTGTTTATTATACAGAATATATAAAAAAAGTATTGTATACGGTCTGACAACATCAGCATACTGTTTCAGGTTTTCTATCCTAATCAATAGCAACGGCCACTAAACTGTAGACTCCGGGACGTGGTTTTTTAAATCCGATTCAGCAATGTGCGGGCATTGTTACACAAAGCGATATTATGCCTCCATTTGCCTTTTTCCACAAAGTTGTCCTTTCTGTGGAAAAAAAAGTAAAAGTTTTACTGTAATGGTCCGTCCCACAGTCAGTCCCACCAATAATTTTCTCGGGGGGCACCTCCTGCTCACATGCGCATGCGCATGCGCCTACCGTCGATGTGATGACACGCATATGCATTTCAAGAAGGTTCCAATGCGCATGCGCCTAGCGTTCCAACAATGGTAGAAGCCGCTCAGCCAATGATATTGCTTACAGGAGAATCGCTTGACGTTTGAATCGCACTGATATTGATATTTCCAAAATAAAAAAGAATAAAATAAGGCAACATTACTCACCATAGAATTTCCCATTCAGCTGGCGCCGGCGCTGGGCCACTGCCAATCCAGTATTGTTGATCATACGCGTCTTTGACAGGTGACAGCGGGACTACTACACCTGTAGTCAGCTGATTCGGCTGGAAATCGCTTAGGTACATGCAAGCTTGCTCGAAACTGTATGCGAAATCCAGCTCAGGCTGCAGGTATCCGTGCGTGGACACCGTGGTCGGACCGTTATTGGAAGCCGGTGCTGGTGCTGGCGCATTGCTGCCAGCGACTGTCGTTTCTTACTTGGTTTTAACACGACCTTTCGCCTTTTGCCGTCTGCATCATAGATACGGGAAAAACCCGGTGATACACACCAATACCCTCCAATAAATTGGAGATCAATACGACAAAAACATGGATCGCTACATAACTTTTTCCTTATTGCACGCTTCCACACATGAGGAGCTGGCGAAAATTTAAAAAAGTCAAAGTTTTTGATAAAATACTGATAAATTTGAACAACTGTTGCCATCTTATCATCTGTTGCTTTTATCGCGGCCCATATCAAATAAGCGTATGTTCTGTCAGGGTTTGGGAACACTGGCTGCACTGGAACACTCATGGCGGCGTGTCTGACTCTGGAGAATAACTTAAACTGGTGTTTGTCTTTCTTTAATATGAAAAGCCTAAATTGATACATTATTGTAACCTCTTCCTTCAGTCCCAAGGCCATTTTACAATAGCCCAATGTGGTATCTTTTTCAAACTAAACACCTGCAAGTCGACACATTACTGAAGCCAGAAAAGAAAATAATGTGCGCAACCAGAAATATCTCAATTGTGATAATAGACAGTGTCTTAACAATATACAGTGATATAATTAATAAATTAAATTAAACCCTCATTAGTTTTATGTGCAAGACAATAAAATCCGACACAACCCTACTGTGGAAGTGATAAATGAAACTATACAAATCTGTATGTTTATGGCGTTTGCTGCTGGATGAATGGAGTGGCTCAAACACTCCCAAGAACTGAAAATATAAGAAAACACAAGCGCAAAACGCAATAGTGAAGTAAATCAAACTGTGTTGAATAATTTATAGAAGGGTAATATATCTGCGTACATCAATTGATTAGAACTTAAGCATTTCGTGTACAATACACAAATTACCACACAGCCGTCGGCGGGATAGGCGATGGTGTAGGTGCCCTTGGATGGATGTCTATCACCCTCTCTGTGCATCAGTTGGCTCCGTCGCAGCAGTCAGTGGCATGCAATTCGTCTCACAGCTGCAACTGGGAAAACCGCGGATAGCAGAGATTCCTTAGAGGGGAGCAGTCACACCGTGTGTGTCCCCACACAGTCTCTCAGTCCACAGACGATTCCTCCCTGCACAGATCGAAGTCACCGGTCCCTCGTCTCCACGCCTAGCAGCCCGTCGAACAGCCGTAACGTTGCGTCCCGTGCTCGCGTGTGACGTCACACCCGGTGTAAATCTCCAACGGGCGGGGCGCGAACAGTAAAAGTCTCTTGAATTTGTGCAAACAAATCGGCTCAAAGAGATAGTAATCCTACGCGTTTCGTATCTAGATGATACTTCTTCAGGGATACTTTCTTCGTCTTAACTCTAGCATTAAATACCCGCTATTCTTCCCACATTGGTTGACCAATCAATGCTGGGAGCCAATCAGATGCGCGCATACAATTAACTGAGTACAACAAAGATCTAAACAATTTAAGCTAAAACAACATCTTTAATACATATTAAAATTACAAGCTGCAAAAGAAAAAACATATATTAGTACCAATATAACATATGATATTACATATAAAATAACTATCCTTATAATAGCAAATCACTACGTTTGTTCAATGGATCCACTTATCAACCCTATTCCGACGACTAAAAATATATAAGTAAAAGTTTTGTCATAAAAACGATTTTCTTAAAAAGGATTTAATAAAAAGCCCACACATTCAGCTCTTCATTTAACCCCTTAGGGACCATACAGTTTAATTTATGAATCCAGTAAGACTCCTGCACTGATAGTGCTTTAAATCTGTCTCCTCCCCTTCTATTACAGGGCACATGTTTAATGCCCTTGAACCTAAGACAGGAGGGATCTTTTTGGTGATATTTTGAATAGTGTCTAGATACGCTATGTTTATCATAGCCGTTTTTAATGTTACGGATATGTTCCTGTATACGTACTTTCAACATCCGTTTCGTCCTTCCAATATATTGTAGTCCACAACTACATTCAAGGAGATAAACTATATATATAGAGTTGCAAGTAACAAAGTCATCAATTTTAAATACTTCATTCGAAAACCTTGGAGACAAATGTCTTACGTTCTCCATGCATATGTTTGCAAACTGAACATTTGCTACAGTGAAAGTTGCCAATTGGTCTCGTGTCTAGCCATCCAATACTTGATTTAATACCTTGTTTTAGTCCAACATCACTTGGAGCCAATACGCTCTTTAGGTTACTGGCTTTTCTATATATAAATCTGGGTCTATCGACCAGACTGCCGCCCAGAACCGGGTCACTACATAGGTTGGACCAGTTCCTGGCCACAATCCACTCGATGTCCCCATACACCGAATTATAGTCGGTAATAAATGCCACATCTTTTTTGTTTGATGTATTTTTATTTTTATTTTTATTTGTGTTGGGCTTGACTTTTTGTTTCAACAAATCTTCCCTATCCATCCTTTGTACTCTTTCAAATTCCTTCTCCAGAGAACCTAAGTTGTATCCTCTCTGTACAAAACGGTCCAGAAGCTTTCTTGCCTGTTTTAAAAAGGTTTCATTGCTGCTACAATTTCTCTTTAATCTCATGAGTTGTCCTCCTGGGATATTTCTTATCCATGTATTTTTATGGTTACTTGAGGCCATCAATAAATTGTTCGTGTCGACTGACTTGAAAAATGTTTCAGTCTCAACCTTACCCTCAGTATTAGAGATCAGCTTGAGATTCAAATAATCGATTTCTCTACTGTCTGTATGGTATGTGAACACCAAATTGTGCTCATTCATGTTTATATATGACACAAAGTTTTTGACTGATTCAAGATCCCCATCCCACACGCATACGACGTCGTCTATAAAGCGACGCCATATGACGATGTTAGTGTGGAATGGGTTATTGGCCCAAATATAGTTGTCCTCTCAGTCTCCCACATACAGATTTGCGAAGCTAGGGGCAAATCGTGTACCCATAGCTGTTCCGCAAATCTGCAAGTGGAAGTCATTAAGGAACATGAAATAATTGTGCTTGAGTGTAAACTCAATGCAATCTAAAACAAAATCCCTGTTTAAGGAATGTAAATTTGAGTTGCCCTTCATACAAGCTTCGACTGCCTCCAAACCCTTAGTGTGTGGAATGTGGGTGTATAGTGCCTGTATATCAAAGGTCACCCACCTGTAACTGTCTTTCCATTCAAAGAATCTAAATAGGTTTAGTACTGCCGTTGTATCTTTTATATATGAGGGCAATTGGACTACTGTACATAGGACTGGAGGAAAGAATCTACATATTGCGATACATTGGCTGTCAGAGATTGAATCCCTGACACAATGGGTCTTCCTGGGGGGTCAACAATGGACTTATGGATTTTTGGTAAGTGATAAAATAAAGGTATCCTTGGAAAGGCCGGATAGAGAAATGAAAACTCAGAATTAGTCATGACTGATAAGGCCACATTTTTATCTAAAAGTGTTTTGAGGCGAGCTTGGAACTCCAAGGTGGGGTCTTTAGTTAGTTTTTATAAAATAGGGGGTCCTGCAATAATCTCAGCGCTTCCCTCTCGTAATCACTGCGATTTTGCAGTACAACCCCTCCTCCCTTATCGGCCTGCCTTATAATCAAGTTTTTGTTTTCTCTGAGCATTTTGAGGGCCAAATTTTCTTTACTATTAAGATTCTTTTTGATCTTACCTATATCGAATTCCTGTGTCAATTTAACAAACTCACTATTGACCATTGTAAAGAATGTTTCTATATACGGGCCCTTGGACTGGGCTGGGTAAAACCTCGATTGAGCCTTGAATGAAGTATGTCTAATGATTGGTTCAGTATCCTCACTAAATGGTTGGACTTGCATATTACTATCGGCCTGTATAGTAGGTACAGACTCCATTTCACACTTCAAAAAATGTCTTTTGAGTGTTAGATTATGTGTGAATTTATGCAAGTCCTTGAATAACTGGAAGGAATTAGGACCGCTGGACCGTGAAAAAGTCAGACCTCGACCCAGAACATTTATTTGATCATTTGTTAAAATCATAGTTGAAAGATTAAAAATGCCTTTTTCTATTGGTGTAAATCTTTTTGCTAATTCTCTTTCCTTTTTGACATGGGTCCCCCCTCTGCTTCCCCGTCTGACAGTGACCTTTTTCTCTGTCTCGCGGGGAGGGGATCTTGGGTCTTGACTTCTAAACTCATCTCTACCTCTAATGGTGGAGCCAGCCTTGTCTTGACTAGCTCTAAAAAAGAGGGAGAGGAACGGCCTGGTGATCGTGAATAGACACTACGTTTTTCACCTATAGACGTCACTTGTGGTGAATTAACATAGGAATCTTTCCGTACGGTTGTGTGGTGTTTCTGACTGTTGGGCATTAGATCTAAAATTAGGTTTAAAATTAGGGTTATAATTTTTGCCTCTATAGTTTGGATTACGTACATGACCATCATGCTGATGGTGGGAACATCCACCCCCCACCATTCATGTTCCCACCATCAGCATACGACCGGTCATGGGATCTATGTTTATGTTCCTGGTGATTTCTTGATCTAGATTGGGATGAACCAGATTTGTCTCTTTTATTGGGGATGTAGGCATCACCCACTACTCTCCCCCTATCTTCTTTCCTGGCCCAATCCCTTTGTCTATTATTAACATAATCGCCTTTATCACGCATAAATTTGTCGTGTTTGGATTTGAGTAGTTCTTCCTCCTCATTCTCAAGTTTATTCTTGAGATCACATTCAAGCTCCGAACAGTCGGTGTCTATCACCAAAGGTTCAAGAGCCGTTATGGTCTCAAGAATATCCTTCTCCATATTTTTTATTGTGCGATTCCTCTCAAAGATAATCAACCTCATTAGATCCATTGAACAAGCGTCAAGAATATTGTTCTACTCTTGCATAAAATGCATATTGTCCCTACCAAACGTAGGTTTTTTCAGGACTCGCAGTCCTCCAGGGATTCTTTTACAATCCATATAGCTTTCTATTGTTCTTTTCTCAAGCCATATTTTATTCTCACTGAGCAATAATTTCTCTAGATTTTTAAAGAGATCTTTAACACTCACACTAACATTAGTTTCTGGTGCAACAAACTCTTTTTCATCAGAGAATAAAAGACTAAACTGTTCTTCTCGCTTAGCTCTACAATTGACTATGCTCCACACCATATTGAGTGAATAACAGATAAATACACAGTGCTAAATACAATTAAGTGATTAATGTGCAGCACAAGGGAGCAATGTGAATACAGAAAAGAAAATAATGTGCGCAACCAGAAATATCCCAATTGTGATAATAGACAGTGTCTTAACAATATACAGTGATATCATTAATAAATTAAATTAAATATAATTTCAGATGAGATCCAAGGGGGATCAAAAAAGAATCCCCAAAACAAGCACTCAATGCCAGAAAGTGAATAGTTAGATAACAGTGATCCGACAAGGTCAAATTACCTGTATGAAGCTATGTATACTGATTAAGTAACCCTTTATGTCCCACCAAGTCCAAAAGAAAAATAATAAATTTTTATTAGTAATTACTTATTTAAAAACACAAACATTTCAATCACACTATTAAAAATGCCTCTAACCAGAGGTGGTTACTGCGGTCAATATTTCAGGAGTATTTGTCCCTTAAGCACCTGCCATTGCTATCTACTCTATACTATAGGATGAGCGGTCTCATTCCCTTTAGATCTAAATTAAATTAAACCCTCATTAGTTTTATGTGCAAGACAATAAAATCCGACACAACCCTACTGTGGAAGTGATAAATGAAACTATACAAATCTGTATGTTTATGGCGTTTGCTGCTGGATGAATGGAGTGGCTCAAACACTCCCAAGAACTGAAAATATAAGAAAACACAAGCGCAAAACGCAATAGTGAAGTAAATCAAACTGTGTTGAATAATTTATAGAAGGGTAATATATCTGCGTACATCAATTGATTAGAACTTAAGCATTTCGTGTACAATACACAAATTACCACACAGCCGTCGGCGGGATAGGCGATGGTGTAGGTGCCCTTGGATGGATGTCTATCACCCTCTCTGTGCATCAGTTGGCTCCGTCGCAGCAGTCAGTGGCATGCAATTCGTCTCACAGCTGCAACTGGGAAAACCGCGGATAGCAGAGATTCCTTAGAGGGGAGCAGTCACACCGTGTGTGTCCCTACACAGTCTCTCAGTCCACAGACGATTCCTCCCTGCACAGATCGAAGTCACCGGTCCCTCGTCTCCACGCCTAGCAGCCCGTCGAACAGCCGTGACGTTGCGCCCCGCGCTCGCATGTGACGTCACACCCGGTGTAAATCTCCAACGGGAGGGGCGCGAACAGCAAAAGTCTCTTGAATTTGTGCAAACAAATCGGCTCAAAGAGATAGTAATCCTACGCGTTTCGTATCTAGATGATCCTTCTTCAGGGATACTTTCTTCGTCTTAAATCTAGCATTAAATACCCGCTATTCTTCCCACATTGGTTGACCAATCAATGCTGGGAGCCAATCAGATGCGCGCATACAATTAACTGAGTACAACAAAGATCTAAACAATTTAAGCTAAAACAACATCTTTAATACATATTAAAATTACAAGCTGCAAAAGAAAAAACATATATTAGTACCAATATAACATATGATATTACATATAAAATAACTATCCTTATAAAAGCAAATCACTACGTTTGTTCAATGGATCCACTTATCAACCCTATTCCGACGACTAAAAATATATAAGTAAAAGTTTTGTCATAAAAACGATGAAAAAGCTTGTCCTATGACATAAATTGTTAGTCCAATAAAAAAGGTATCACCGAATACTGAAGAACTAATTTATTCTGCACTATCGCAACTGGACTAACACGGCTATTTTCTGCTTTATAAATATATATATATATATTTTTATTTTTTTTCATCTCTACAATCTGAGACTCACAGACTCTGGCACTCACAGACTCTGACACTCGCTCACAGACTGACACTCACACACTGACACACTGACACACACACACTGACACAAACACTCTGACACAGTCTGAAACTCGCCCACTGACACTCGCACACTGACACTCGCACACTCTGACACACTGACACTCACACACTTTCATACTCACACACTATGACACTCGCACACTCTGACACTCACACACTCTGACACTGACACACTCTGACACGGACACACGGGGGGGCCAACGGAGCAGGGGGGGAGGAAAAGGAGCAAGGGGGGGCAAACGGAGCAGGGGGGAAATAGAGCAAGGGGGGGCAAACAGGGCAGGGGGCAAAAGGAGCAGGGGAGCATGGTAGGTAAGTGGGAGGCATGGAGCAGTACTTACCTTACCATGCAGGATCCATGCAGGAAAAGGCGGCCTCACTTTGCCGGCTCCTATAGAGCTTAGTACGGGCCAAATAAAATCCTGGCAGCGCGCCAGCACGGGCAGCCAATCATGGGGGGGATTTTTTTCCCCTGTGCAGAGAAGCAAGCGCTGCCTGGCGGATCCCAGTCTGCAAAATCGTGTCAAGGGTTCCAGCCGCGCAGGGGACCCGGGCGGACGGGACCCCTGACTCACTGGGCCTGGAACGCCAATTCCGGCTGTCCCCCCTGTTGGCGGGCCTGTCCATGATATTAAAATTGCAAAAAGGATAAGCACACCTCCACTGTATAATAATCTTACAGAAGTTTGGGCCTGTTCCCTGGCAGTATAATGGAGCTTTGTCCTCATTGGTTCTCCTCCGCTCACGTGACCCGACCATCGCGGTACAAAATCTATTTTTTTTGTCTCCCCTAGAAACGCTAGCACCGTCACTCACCCGCACGCGTGCTCTATGGCCATTTTCATTGACTGCATGTGTTTTGTTTACGGAGCACGCAACTGTGTGCACCTTCGCACGTTGTATATACGCGGCCTAAGAACATTGTATCCAAAAATTGGTATCTATTACAGAAGGATCCCTCTATAAGTTATCTGTTCCGGGAGTTTCTGATTTTTGGATATTAAAAGACAAAAGAAGATCAGAAATACGATGATTAATTATGGAAACAGTGTTGCACTATATTCTGCTGTTTTCTAAGCACATATTCCCTGGGATATTTTGGCTCTGGATCCTGTTTCTCTGTAACTGACAAGATGATTGGAAATCAGTGACAGCCTTCCCCTGTCCCCTGTAATCCAGTGCAGCCCAGTATTACCCTGCAGTGTTATGGAGCAGAGTATTAGAGGAGGGGTAGGAAGTGTTCCTGAATCTCAGAGGTTTGGGTGGGGAGGGGACAGCTCGTATGTCACTATTCCCCCCTGCTGCTGTGATGGGATGTGCCAGGCACCCGAGGAAGGTTTTGCACAGGAATGTAGCACTGTGGCTCCCATCACAATAATAAAGGGAGCCACAAAACCCTGTCCCCCTACACAAGGGATGTGGGAGATCCAGACACAGTGAGGGATCTACAAGGTTTACACATGGGGGGGGGGGGTGTTATATCTGCCCTTCCTAAATCTCCTCTTATCTGAGTCAGTCATTCTCACCAGTCTCAGGTGGTTAAGATTAGATTGCAAGCTGTTTGTGCCAGGATTCCTGCAGCTGTAGTATGATTACAGATGTGGTGACGTCCTGTTCTAATGAGAGACGGTTACAATGAGGAATATTTCTGTGTTTCTTGGTCCAGGAGAAATCCCTCCCCCACATTACAGAGCATTCTCTCAGGTTTGTGTCTGAAGGAAACAATGTTTATTACATTCCCGTTTAATATCAGTGATAGAGAAACTAGAAGCCTTGTGTGTACTGAACCTGCACTTCTTATTTAGGCTTTTCATGTGTTGCTGCTGCCCTCTGCTGCCAAAGTGAGGAGGGACAGGACAGTATTTGTCACAGTCCTGTGAGGACTCTTGTCACTGTGTGTCTCGCACAGTAATACAGGGCGGTGTCTTCAGTTCTCAGGTTATTCATTTGTAGATATAACGTGTTCTTATTATTGTCTCTGGAGACTGTGAATCGCCCTTTAACTGAATCCTCATAGTATGCGGTGCCCCCATCGGTGCTAATCAGAGACACCCACTGTAACCCTCCCCCGGGACTCTGTCTAACCCAGTTCATGTTATAGCTGCTGAATGTGAATCCGGAGGCTGCACAGGACAGTGTGTGAGAGGCTCCGGGCTTTATCTCCACTGGGTCCGACTGGACAAGTTGGACATCAGACAGAACCCCTGAAAAAAACAAACACCATGACACATAAGGACACTTCTACACACGTGTGACCTCAGGGGCATTAATCATTTAAATGACATGTTATCCTGATCTTGTGGGAAATGTCTCCTGGGAAATGTTACCTGTTAAACAAGACACTAATAATCCCAGCCTGAGAAAAGTCTCCATATCTGCAGAGTTTGGGGGCAGTGTGGGAGTGTCAGGGGGTGACCGGCTCCTGCAGGGGACAGAGTCACTTCCTCTGCTTTATCTGGGACTCAGAGAAAGAGACATTTTATACATGAGGGCATTTGGTTACGTTATTTGCATATTGTCCTCATTATACATATATATAACCAATGTGCACATCTGTCTTTAATCATATACATATATAAATCTAATTACAGGGAAATACATTTAACCACATCATTCATGCAGTTACCTAATTCTTTGTAAAGTGACAAACAATTTGATATAATTTTGCTAGTCAGAGTATTGTTCCGTACCTTTCTACAACATTACGTGGAAAAAAAGACATTTATATATTAAAATATGGATCAATTGAGAATTGATTAAAAGCATAATTACAAGTTTGGAAAAATTACAATGATTTAATAACATCTTCCGGTGATAAATACTAGGACATAAAACAGACTGTTTGTCAGACCTCAGGCACAGGTAACATGTTAGCTTTGTTCTGTGTTCTGTTTGCATAGTAATTATGAAGCTGTCATTACTCAGAAAAAGAAGTAACTGATCTGCTGATTCCCGTGTTCCCGACAATAAATCTCACATATTCATGTTCACAGGATACAGATAACTGTAGATGATCTGAGTTCCTGCTCTGCACATAACCTCTTCCCCAGAGATCTCTGCTGGGGGATTTCAGGCTCACAGCTTCTTCCTGTTCTGTTTCCTCCGTTACTCGTGAGAGACTATGCTGGATCGGCTTATCCTTTTCGAAGTCTGTTACCCGCTGCTAGAGTAGCCGGAAGGCATTTAATAAGTGCACCAACACCGGTACCTTCAGGCGCTGATCCCGCCTTGGGGGAAGGTTCTTTGGGGACACTGGGTTGGTTGAGTGACCAAGGGACTGAGTTATACTGTACATTGGACATGGTGTGGCGTGCACGCGGTGGTGGGAAGGACATTACTCAATGAGGAGAGTGGCTAGGCCACTGGTGTATATTTACTGAATATCAGCTATTCATATACTGTACTATATGTGTGTTATCCCTATTAGGTGTACGCTAAGGTTTTGCTATTGCTTATTAGTAAAAGGTTACAACGCTGAGGCTTGTTATCATTATTCTTACTTAGGGGAATCTCACTTATTGGGGATCCTGGGTAAGTGGAGGCACTGCCAAGAACATATTGTTACCCCAGGCTCCCAGTTAGCGGAGGCCCAGATCTCGCTGAGCCAGCAGGTACACACAGCACTAGTAGTCTCTCTATATCAGCAGGAAAGAGGGCTACATTTGGAGGTGCTGCTGAGATCTCAGACCTGGGGTGCCCATTCAGAAATTAAATTGTGCTATCCAGTTAAGCCATGTTTGTGCCCTCACAGACTGAGGTGCGCAAGTGGGCCCAACGAAACCATATACCACTGACCTGTGCCATTGCCATTGGGAATGTCCCTGCAGCCACCTCCTTGGGCACCATAGGGGATCAAGTGAGGAAACTTCCGTTCCTGGCCACGGCCCGAGTTATAGACCATAAGTATGATGCAGATCAAACCTGGTGTAAAGTACTATTTGCCACTGAACGGGACATATGCCCAGAAGCAGTACCCTCTATATTAATCCTACCTGAGGCCCCGGCCATCCATTGTTCGCTGGTGCAGGTGGGCGTGGCCGAACCACTGGCCATGTTTACACCCCAGAGAGAGTACCCTGGCCCGTCAAGTGCAGTAACGTTTACTCCATGCCATACCCCTGAGAGCAGTCTGAACCCCATGTGGCCAGCAGCCATGGGCCTAGGAGTATCTTTCACCCCCTCCACCACCCGGCCCTCCCTTAGTAGGAGCAGTATGTCCAGACTTAATACCAATAGCCCTGCTGTAGGAAATATCATGCCTAACGATCTGACCGTACCTGTGTTCGCAGAGGCCATACATCAATCCACCGAGTCGCATCAGTACTGGAAGCTGAAGGCGTTCTCCGGAGACAAACCAACGCCCTTGGGAGAGGTGGGGTTTGAGGATTGGTTGGATCATGCTGAGCAGGTACTACCCGAATGGTCCTGCATTGACGCAGTAAGGAGGCAGCGAATAATTGAATGCCTACGACCACCCGCCTCCCATATGGTGCATTGTTACAGAGATGACAATCCGGATGTAGACACGCACGGGGTACTTCATGCACTCACCAAAGCCTACGGAACCCTGGTGGACGCGTTCGCCTTGATGGCCAAATTCCATGCGCTGGCCCAGAAAGAAGGAGAAATGGTATCTGACTTTCTTAGGCGTCTGCATTTGGATCTTTGGACTCTGGTGAGGAGGAAAGTAGTGCAGAAGGCTGATGCAGACGGGCTGCGAACCACACAACTTCTGAAGGGGAAGGAAGGATGATGACACCCGCTTGCTGCTATCCCGAAAGACGCAAGGAGGACCAACTATTCTCATTGAAGAGTACGGCAGACGATGACCAGCAGTTGGTATACAGGGTGTTGGCCGCAGTGAAAGAGTGGCTGTCTAGAATTCCGCATAGAACACAGGTCTACGTGAGGAACCTTTCTCCCTACCCCATGCCCATTGATCACGGGCAGCAGCTGGGCAGAATATATCCTGTTACTCCAGGAGGGAAGACAGAAGCTAGGCCGCCGGCCGCTACCATCGCCACTGCGGCTCCTAAATTGGCGTTTGATTTCGGAGATTCCCCCTTGACTGAGGATTGGAAAAACAGGTTGCAGACCAAGCTGGAAAACAGACGTGAAGTATTTTGCATCGGTGATATGGATGTGGGGTGCAGCCGCAGTGCCCAGCATACCATCCGACTTTACGATACGACGCCCTTCCGAGAACGATCTTGTCGCATTGCTCCGAGGGATGTTGAAGATGTGAGGAAGCTGCTAACCGAAATGCAGGAGGTCGGTATTGTCCGAAGATCACGTTGTCCTTATGCATCGCCTACCGTTGTAGTGCGCAAGAAGAATGGGACGGTACGCCTATGTGTGGACTATAGAACCTTGATCAACCGTACGGTACCCGATCAGTACACCCTTCCACGAATTGAAGACCTCTTGAACGCCCTATCCGGGAATAAGTGGTTTAGTATGCTTGACTTGAGGTCAGGATACTATCAGGTGCCAATGAACTCTGAACACCAAGAGAAGACCGCTTTAATCTGCCCCTTGGGATTTTATCAGTTCACGGGGAAGCCTCAAGGGAAATGTGGCGCTCCAACCACCTTTCAGCGTCTGATGGAAAAGACCATTGGGGATATGAATCCTCTCGAATGCTTGGTGTACCTTGATGACATTATAGTGTTCGGGATGACACTGGAGGAGCATGAGGAATGGCTGTTGAAAGTGCTGGATCGACTCAGTAACGAAGGGCTTAAGCTGTCCATGGATAAGTGTCAGTTCTGCCGCACGTCAGTGACTTATGTGGGCCATATTGTATCGGCCGAAGGAATAGCTACTGATCCTGGGAAAATAGAAGCAGTGGTAAATTAGCCGAGCTCCAATAACGTCCAAGAATTATGGTCATTTCCGGGGTTTTGCGGGTACTACCGAAGATTTGTGGAAGGCTATTCCGGTAAAGCCAAAATCCTCAACAACCTCCTCAAAATCTACCCCGAAGAGATGGGACGGAAAGCCACTTCAGCTCAAGCACCATTTGGGGACAAGTGGACCACTGCATGTGAACAGGTGTTTTTTGGGCTGAAGACAAATTAAACCCAGGTTCCGGTATTGGCGTATGCAGATCCTGATCGAGCGTATGTTCTGCATGTGGATGCTAGTTTCAACGGCTTGTGAGCGGTGTTACACCAGAAATATGACACTGGACTCCGAACGGTGGCGTATGCCAGTCGAAGTCTGACACCAAGTGAATAAAACTATCCGGTTCACAAACTGGAGTTTCTAGCCCTCAAGTGGGCTATAGTGGATAATTTGCACGACTACTTGTATGGCGTTCATTTTGAGGTTAGGACTGATAACAATCCTATGACCTATATCAACACTTCTGCTAAGCTGGATGCTACAGGCCACCGTTGGTTAGCGGCACTGTCAAACTATCAATTCAACCTTAAATATAAGCCAGGGCCTACGAACATAGGTGCGGACGCTCTGTTGCGAAGACCAGGGCTCAACCCTACTCCAGATGAGGAAATTTGGGAGGAAATTCCGGGACCTGGCATATGGACGTTGTGCTCCATAGCAGCAGTGGTAGATGATCGAGTAGCTTTTTCTGAATTAAGGATAGCCGATTCACTAGGATGTCAATCAAAAGTGATTCCGCGGGCATATCGCCATCCAGAAGGAATGAATGTCACTTAAGATAGGATTATTGCCTGGAAGGATTTGGTGCAATATCAAATTCAGGATCCGAATACTGAAGAACTAATTTATTCTGCACTATCGCAACTGGACTAACACGGCTATTTTCTGCTTTATAAATATATATATATATTTTTATTTTTTTTCATCTCTACAATCTGAGACTCACAGACTCTGGCACTCACAGACTCTGGCACTCACAGACTCTGACACTCGCTCACAGACTGACACTCACACACTGACACAAACACTCTGACACAGTCTGAAACTCGCCCACTGACACTCGCACACTGACACTCGCACACTCTGACACACTGACACCCACACACTTTCATACTCACACACTATGACACTCGCACACTCTGACACTCACACACTCTGACACTGGCACACTCTGACACACGGGGGGGCCAACGGAGCAGGGGGGGAGGAAAAGGAGCAAGGGGGGGCAAACGGAGCAGGGGGGAAATAGAGCAAGGGGGGGCAAACAGGGCAGGGGGCAAAAGGAGCAGGGGAGCATGGTAGGTAAGTGGGAGGCATGGAGCAGTACTTACCTTACCATGCAGGATCCATGCAGGAAAAGGTGGCCTCACTTTGCCGGCTCCTATAGAGCTTAGTACGGGCTAAATAAAATCCTGGCAGCGCGCCAGCACGGGCAGCCAATCATGGGGGGGATTTTTTTCCCCTGTGCAGAGAAGCAAGCGCTGCCTGGCGGATCCCAGTCCGCAAAATCGTGTCAAGGGTTCCAGCCGCGCAGGGGACCCGGGCGGACGGGCCCCCTGACTCACTGGGCCTGGGACGCCAATTCCGGCTGTCCCCCCTGTTGGCGGGCCTGTCCATGATATTAAAATTGCAAAAAGGATAAGCACACCTCCACTGTATAATAATCTTACAGAAGTTTGGGCCTGTTCCCTGGCAGTATAATGGAGCTTTGTCCTCATTGGTTCTCCTCCGCTCACGTGACCCGACCATCGCGGTACAAAATCTATTTTTTTTTGTCTCCCCTAGAAACGCTAGCATCGTTACTCACCCGCACGCGTGCTCTATGGCCATTTTCATTGACTGCATGTGTTTTGTTTACGGAGCACGCAACTGTGTGCACCTTCGCACGTTGTATATACGCGGCCTAAGAACATTGTATCCAAAAATTGGTATCTATTACAGAAGGATCCCTCTATAAGTTATCTGTTCCGGGAGTTTCTGATTTTTGGATATTAAAAGACAGAAGAATATCAGAGATACGATCATTAATTATGGAAACAGTGTTGCACTATATTCTGCTGTTTTCTAAGCCACATATTCCCTGGGATATTTTGGCTCTGGATCCTGTTTCTCTGTAACTGACAAGATGATTGGAAATCAGTGACAGCCTTCCCCTGTCCCCAGTAATCCAGTGCAGCCCAGTATTACCCTGTAGTGTTAGCCTGCGTCCATGGATAGTGCTTGCTGGCGGAGGCGCGCTGAGACTGAGGGAAAGCGGGTGCTTTCCCTGGCCTTAGACAGCACGCCGTCCGGGGGCGTGTCGGCGGGCGGGCCAGTGACATCACGGAGCTGGTTCGCCCTCACTGGGCGAACCGCTCACGTGACCGGCCATGCGCTCCGGCGAGCGCGAAAATTTAAAATTTTGCTAAGACTTACGCTTCCGCACGCTTGCGGAAGCGGAAGCGAGCCCCTGCTAAAGCCTCTCTCATTGCGGCTGCAGGGGCTCAGTGCCGAGCGTAAGCGCGCCTCAGCGCGCCTCCGCCCGCCAGCACTATCCATGGATGCAGCCTTATGGAGCAGAGTATTAGAGGAGGAGTAGGCAGTGTTCCTGAATCTCAGAGGTTTGGGTGGGGAGGGGACAGCTCATATGTCACTATTCCCCCCCCTGCTGCTGTGATGGGATGTGCCAGGCACCCGAGGAAGGTTTTGCACAGGAATGTAGCACTGTGGCTCCCATCACAATAATAAAGGGAGCCACAAAAACCTGTCCCCATACACAAAGGATGTGTGAGATCCAGACACAGTGAGGGATCTACAAGGTTTACACATGGGGGGGGGGGTATATCTGCACTTCCTAAATCTCCTCTTATCTGAGTCATTCATTCTCACCAGTCTCAGGTGGTTAAGATTAGATTGCAAGCTGTTTGTGCCAGGATTCCTGCAGCTGCAGTATGATTACAGATGTGGTGACGTCCTGTTCTAATGAGGGACGGTTACAATGAGGAGCAGATCGGTGTTTCTTGGTCCAGGAGAAATCCATCCCCCACATTACAGAACATTTTCTCAGGTTTGTGTCTGATGGAAACAATGTTTATTACATTCCCGTTTAATAACAGTGATAGAGAAACTAGAATCCTTGTGTGTACTGAACCTGCACTTCTTATTTAGGCTTTTCATGTGTTGCTGCTGCACCCTGCTGCCAAAGTGAGGAGGGACAGGACAGTATTTGTCACAGTCCTGTGAGGACTCTTGTCACTGTGTGTCTCGCACAGTAATACAGGGCGGTGTCTTCAGTCCTCAGGTTATTCATTTGTAGATATAACATGTTCTTATTATTGTCTCTGGAGACTGTGAATCGCCCTTTAACTGAATCCTCATAGTATATGTTGCTCCCACTGCTGCTAATATAGGACACCCACTGTAACCCTCCCCCGGGACTCTGTCTAACCCAGTTCATGTTATAGCTGCTGAATGTGAATCCGGAGGCTGCACAGGACAGTGTGTGAGAGGCTCCGGGCTTTATCACCACTGGGTCCGACTGGGCAAGTTGGACATCAGACAGAACCCCTGGAAGAGACAAACACCATGACACATAAAGAGACTTCTACACACGTGTGACCTCAGGGACATTAATCATTTAAATGACATGTTATCCTGATCTTGTGGGAAATGTCTCCTGGGAAATGTTACCTGTTAAACATGACACTAATAATCCCAGCCTGAGAAAAGTCTCCATAACTGCAGAGTTTGGGGGCAGTGTGGGAGTGTCAGGGGGTGACCGGCTCCTGCAGGGGACAGAGTCACTTCCTCTGCTTTATCTGGGACTCGGGGACAGAGACTTTTATACCCAGGACATGTGGTTACTGTATTTGCATAGTGTCCTAATTATATATAAATAACCAGCGTGCACATCTGTCCCTTTTCATATATACTTATATACAGCTCATTACAGGGAAATGCATGTAACCCCTGATATTCATGCAGTTCCCTATGTCTTTATAAAGTGACATACAATTTCCTATCATTTTGCTAGTCAGAATATTATTAAGAATATAATAATTATTATTTTGTTAATACTTTTAACATTTCCATGGCAAACAAAAGCTTTTGAGGATTTTACAATATTTATGTGGGTTTTTGGGTGATCAGACTGTTTGTCAGAATATAAAGACACAGGTAACATGTTCGCTTTTCTGTCTTTTCTTTGTATAGTAATTATGAAGCTGTCATTGGTCAGAGAAACAGTAACTGATCTGCTAAATCATGTGTTCCCGACAATAAATCTCACATTCATGTTTACAGGATAAAAATAAGTAAGACAGTTACTTTATGGGGAATTTGATATTTCTTAGGGGTCAATTACACAGAAATCAGTCAAATCTACAATTTAAATGGAACTTTCCCTTCATCCCCCTGTTTTTTTTTCTCTCCGAATATTTCCTTTTGAATAAAAACAGCCCCAAGAGCAATGCGGTGCTGCCTGTCTGGCAGCCAAAGGGTTACATTAGGGCTGTATTGTATCTATGTTAATGCTGGGCTTTTATCTGTCACATATTAAGGAGCCTCGACCCATAGGGGAACGGGACAGCAGGAACACTGGGCTGAGACCCTGGAACCGCCTCCTTTTCTCCTCTTTCCCATTACTTGTGGGGGTTGTGGGTAAGGTTGAGTGGGAGGGGTTGGGCTGGGTGGGAGAGGTAGGGTTGGGTGGGAGAGGTTGCGTTGGGCTGGCTGGGAGAGGTTGGGATGGGTGGGAGAGGTTGGCTTGGGTTAGAGAGAGGTTGGGATGGGTGGGAGAGGTAGTGTTGGGTGGGAGATGTTGGCTTGGGTTAGAGATAGGATGGGCTGGGAGAGGTAGTGTTGGGTGGGAGAGGTTGGGCTGGGTGGGAGAGGTAGTGTTGGGTGGGAGAGGTTGGGCTGGGTGGGAGAGGTAGTGTTGGGTGGGAGAGGTTGGCTTGGGTTAGAGATAGGATGGGCTGGGTGAGGTAGTGTTGGGTGGGAGAGGTACTGTTGTGTGGGAGAAGTTGGCTTGGGTTAGAGAGAGGTTGGGCTGGGTAGGAGAGGTAGTGTTGGGTGGGAGAGGTAGTGTTGGGTGGGAGATGTTGGGATGGGTGGGAGAGGTAGTGTTGGGTGGGAGAAGTAGTGTTGGGTGGGAGAGGTAGTGTTGGGTGGGAGAGGTTGGGCTGGGTGGGAGAGGTAGTGTGGGGTGGGAGAGGTTGGGCTGGGTGGGAGAGGTAGTGTTGGGTGGGGGAGTTTGGCTTGGGTTAGAGATAGGATGGGCTGGGTGAGGTAGTGTTGGGTGGGAGAGGTTGGGCTGGGTGGGAGAGGTAGTGTTGGGTGGGAGAGGTTGTCTTGGGTTAGAGATAGGATGGGCTGGGTGATGTAGTGTTGGGTGGGAGAGGTACTGTTGTGTGGGAGAAGTTGGCTTGGATTAGAGAGAGGTTGGGCTGGGTAGGAGAGGTAGTGTTGGGTGGGAGAGGTAGTGTTGGGTGGGAGATGTTGGGATGGGTGGGAGAGGTAGTGTTGGGTGGGAGAGGTAGTGTTGGGTGGGAGAGGTAGTGTTGGGTGGGAGAGGTAGTGTTGGGTGGGAGAGGTTGGGCTGGGTGGGGTCTCCAAGTTCCTCGTCTGCCCATAACCACTTCGGAGACAGAAGTGGACGTAACCACACACGTCATAGAGCGTGACCAGTTGTCTGGTCCCAGGGCAGCAGCTTGTGGAATGAGAACATGATTGTTGTATGTAAAAGATGTGGAGCCTTACTTAGGTAACCACTAGCAAGGACAGTGTGTGCATGATCGTTTGTGGCAGCCAAGGAACGTATGCGAGTCTGGCATATGTGTTTACTTTTGCGCATGGAGTATTATCTCCAGATCACGGGTTACATGTGTCCTGGTCCCACAGCACAGTGTGAATACTAACTTTCTATAGTTTTACACTCTTTGTAATAGCACTGGGGTATGAGCCCTGTCTTTCGTTTGTGCGAAGTCCTTTTGAACACTTATATACCCACTATACAGTGTTAACCTCCTGGCTGCTGAAAGGAGGCAGCGGAGGTACATGGTTACTTGCGCAACTTAAAGGGCTACACCCCGACATGCAAATTTGCACACTATTATACATTAAGTTTTATCCATCTAAGGTGTTTGGTGTAAGTTTTCTCCATTGAGTTTACACATTCTACCACCATGTATCTAGCAAGATCACTGTGGTGATTATCAACAGTATATGACCTGATTCGTGTGTGGCTATGGGGAGTACTCACCACCCTGTTCAATCACACAGCTGCTATAGTGAGAGACTGTTTGAGATATATTGCACCATTCTTCCTGTGGGATTAGAACCCTCAGAGCTTGATCAACAAGACACCCAGATGGGGTTATATAGGAGGGTTCTATTTGGAGTATTTAATATCAGGTACATCGTGTTTTGACATGGTCAAGGGTGATTTCATTTCTCCCCTGACCTGTAATGAGAAGATTTGGATATTCAGCCAGTTACACTGAATACAGGGCTGTTGTCTCCTTATACCTACCTTTCAACATAAGGAATTAGGTACTCTGTATGTACTGATCACTCCTACTTCGTTCTCCACAGAATTCACTAGATAGTTACATATACAGCAAGAACTACAGTGATATCAGGTGCATGGGTACAATCCATTCAGTCTCTCATACTCTTCTTACTATATGTAGGACCACACAGAGATGACAAGTTGATATATATCACCCATTGGTGGATTCAAATTCCTTGCTTCTTAGCGCCCCATTGGGACATCGATTTACATTGGTGATACACTAGCGCTCTATTCTGGTTTTTAATAATTATATTTTTTGTGTAAAGTTCAGATTTCAATAAAATGTTATTATTTTGATTAGTAGGGTAGTGTGCATCCTTTAGGGTTCTTTCTTCTTTTGTGATATATGTATTGGTGTGTCCTAGCCTCCCTCTGTACCTCCGTTTCGGGGGGTGATCACGGGCACTGTCAGGGTCGCGAGGCAGACCGGCGGCACATTTGGAAGGTGGGGACTGAGCAGGGAGCGTTCCGCGGCGGCCCGATAGTAGAGGGCGCCGCCATGTTGTGTTTCGCGCATGTGCAGTACCAATGCGCGACGGGAGGCCCTGAGGAAGTTCTCGCATGCGCAGGGAATAGCGCGCGTACAGCTGGCCAATCATCAGGAGGCTCTGCAGTTAACTACAAGTCCCATGAGCCTCAGCAGATCCACCTGACCCCAGGGAACCAATAGGAGTGCAGGATTGCTGGCAGGCAGGAAAGGGAAGCATTGGGGAGAGACCACGCTAGCCAGAGGGCACCGGAGGAGCAAGGGGAGAGGTAGTGTGTGTGCAGGGGGTCAGTGACCCACCTGCATAGGCCAGATTTCCCCTCAGGCCCTTGTGGTGCTGCAGGGATGCCCTATATAGATAGCGACACCTAGTCACTTACTGTAATAACAGATAGGGACACAGAGTCGCGGAGCTGTGGTGGTGACAGTGGTTTGGACTCAAGCTGCTGGACATCATCAACTCGAGAGAGAGAGACTACGCTGGATCGGCGGATCCTTTGTGAAGTTTGTTGCCGGCTGCTGGAGTAGCCGGAAGGTATTTAATAAGTGCACCAACACCGGTACCAACAGGCGCTGATCCCGCCTTGGGGGGAGGACTCTTTGGGGACACTGGGCTGAGTGACCAAAGAACTGAGCATATATATATACATAACACTGGACACGGTGTGGGGCGCACGCGGTGACGGGAACGTGACATTTCTCTATAGGAGAGTGGCCGAGCCACCGGTAGACGTTATTGCATGCCAGTCATTCAAATGCCATATCATATGTGTGTTATTCCTTATAGCTACAAGAGAAGGTCCTATAAAGGCTTATTAGTAAACGGTTACCAAGTTGAATTGTGTTAGTATTATTCTTACCTAGGGGAATCTCACATATTGGGGATCCTGGGTAAGTGAAGGCGCTGCCAATACTTTAATATTACCCCAGGATCCCAGTTAGCGGAGGCCCAGATCTCGCTGAGCCAGCAGGTACATACAGCACTAGTAGTCACTCTAGATCAGCAGGAAAGAGGGCTACATCCCCACAGATGTTTCCTGTTCACATGGATACAATGCAGCAGAAGTTCTTTACAAAGTGGTATCACCGGAAAACTATAAAAGATGCGGCTATTAAAGTAGACAACTACACACGTGAGAACTTGCTATCTGCTGGACCAAAAAAAGAAGGAATACCATTTATACATACATTTAGTCTGGCATCCAGATATATTAAGGCCGTGAATATGCTAAATGCGCAGGACGGGGGGCGATCTGCGTTCTTTGCTAATCTGCTAATGCGTGCGACGGGGGTGTGTCACAGTGATGCGATGGCCGTGACATCACATCCGCATCGCTCTACATCTGCAAATACAAATATGGAGCTCTCCTAGAAGCTGTATGTGATGTTGCTGATGGATAATACTTATCTAAAAACTATGTTACTTGATGGGAGAGAAACAAACGTCCATGACATCAATCGCAAGCGTGAAACACTAAGGGAATTTGCAACTTTGTACCATAATTTTCGGAAGAATGCCAGGAAATTTTTGGAGTACATGAGAAGGACAAACGCTGCATTTGATTATATTTTGGGACAAATACAGGACAAGATAACCCTAAGACTAATTTATGTCACATAATTCGTGCAGTTGTACTAATTGTACTATTGATTTGATTGTGTGTACCTGTTATTAAATGCACATTCTTTGGAGTTTGTATTTTTATATGTGTGAGTAAACAAGCTGATAGATTTGTACAACATAAAAAAATGAAACTTGAAATCCTTATTTCTGTATAATATCACTTTTACAATTCCTTAATATACTTCTTTTATTCCCGTTACAGATTTCTAGCCACTGGAACACCATTTCGTGGCTTGGCATTTTCAGGTAAGATGGGCAAAGTACAGTTGTCCATGAGACAAGCGATGCTATTTACAATGCATTCCAGGCGGATCATATGCCATTTCCTAGTGTGCAAACGTTGCGTAATGTGGCTAAGGATTTCTATAGCAAATAGAATTTTGAAAAATTGTACTGTACAATATAGACTGTATAGAGGACAAACATATTCGCATAAAACCCCCCAAAAATTCTGGCACCATGTACTTCAATTACAAGCACTGCCATTCTATTGTCTTGCAAGCTGTTGCAGACGCAAAATGTAAATGTATTGCAATTGACGTTGGAGCCTACGGAAAGCAAAGCGATGGGGGGGTGTTTAGAGCCTCATCGCTTTATCAGCTTATAGAAGGAAATACATTACAGTTGCATATGAAGAACAGCTTGCCATCGGGTACAACAAGACAAAAGTTACTCCATGTACTGTTAGCGAATGAGGCCTATCCGTGGCTCACATACCTCATGAAGCTGTACAGTCGATAAGGATTAACCAAAGAAGAAGAAATATTTAATTACAGACTTTCCCGACAAGACGCTGTGTGGAATGTGCATTGGGGATTATGACAGCAAAATGGCGGAAACTATTACAATCTGTAGAAACTTCTGTGCCAAATGCAAAGAGAATTGTAAAATGTGTGGCTTTACTGCATAATACTGTTACTGATTTGGATGCACAGCAATGGGTCAGCGTGGGGCCGTGTGCCTATAGTTGCTACCCAGCTTGAAAGATGTAGGGGAAATAATGCACCTGGAAACATGGCCAAATGCATCTGTGATTCTTTCAAAGATTATTTTAACGCTGAAAGGCCAAAATACTGATTAATAATTGTTAATAACCAACAAACATATTAAATCTGAACTATTGGTCCTGTATTTTATACAGAGGCGACCAATTTTATTCTAACTCGGCTAGTTCCGCAAATTTGGGTATATCCCGGTGATGTTCGGTTTTGTATCGTTTTCGCCCGGAGTGTATTGCGTTATTTTCCCGGCTGTGATTTAAGCATTTTTTTCCTGCTGGCTGCAATACTGCAATGCCGTGTAAAAACACATGGGGGCGTTTGTGAGCTGTTGTCTTTGAAGCCATCCCCTATAACCCCTAACATACAGTACTGTACATTTTTATTCATTGTGTACATGTGCAGGGGGTCTCCGGAGCTGAACCGCGTTGGTTTCAGATCGGGGGACCCCCTTCTCCCCGAGATACAGCCCCCTTTATGAGGTGCCGGTATCCCTCTGCGTTTAAAGGTCCCGATCACGTGACCGCGACCTGTAAACAAAGCAGAGGGATACCGGCACCCCCTAAAGGGGGCTGTATCTCGGGGAGCAGGGGGTCCCCGGACCTAAAACCACAGAGGTTCTGCTCCGGAGACCCTCTGCACATCTACAGTATGAATAAAAAACATATATAAATAAACACTCGTTCCTTACCTTAGCGGCTATGTGCTACGGTAACGAAGCAGCATTTCCGTATTTTAATAATATTGTACAGTGAGCAGGGGGTTCCCTGAGCCAGAAATTAATGCTCAGGGGACCCCCTGCTCCTGCACAATATTATTAAAAATACAGAAATGCTGCTTCATTACCATAACGTATAGCCGCTAAGGCAATGAAGGGGTTAACCCACCGTGCCCGCTTTATTGTGGGTAGCGGGGGTGGGTGAAGGGGGTATTTGGCCCTTGGTGTGAGTTTAGGACTTGCGGGGGGGTTGCGGGTGCACTTAACCCCTTCACGACCGTAGCAGTTAATACCGCTACGGTCATGAAGGGGTTAAGCCCTCCCGCTACCCCCCGCAAGCCCTAAACAACCACCGTTGGGGCTAATACCCCCTTCACCCACCCCCACTACCCACAATAAAAAAAACTCACACACAGCAGCCGCCCAAAAACTAAATAAATAAATCTAAATAAATAAATAAATAAATCAATATAAATAAATACATTTGAAATACATTTTTATTTATAGTGTAGATGTGCAGGGAGTCTCCGGAGCTGAACCGCGTTGGTTTCAGGTCGGGGGACCCCCTGCTTCCCGAGATACAGACCCCTTTATGAGGTGCCCGTATCCCTCTGCGTTCAAATGGCCCGATCACGTGACCGCGGCCTGTAAAGCAAGCAGAGGGATACCGGCACCCCCTAAAGGGGCCTGTATCTCGGGGAGCAGGGGATCCCCGGACCTAAAACCACAGCGGTTCTGCTCCGGAGACCCTCTGCACATCTACAGTATGAATAAAAAACATATATAAATAAACACTCGTTCCTTACCATAGCGGCTATGTGCTACGGTAACGAAGCAGCATTTCCGTATTTTAATAATATTGTACAGTGAGCAGGGTAGTTCCCTGAGCCAGAAATTAATGCTCAGGGGACCCCCTGCTCCTGCACAATATTATTAAAAATACAGAAATGCTGCTTCATTACCATAGCGTATAGCCGCTAAGGCAATGAAGGGGTTAACCCACCGTGCCCGCTTTATTGTGGGTAGCAGGGGTGGGTGAAGGGGGTATTTGGCCCTTGGTGTGAGTTTAGGACTTGCGGGGGGTTACGGGTGCACTTAACCCCTTCACGACCTTAGCAGTTAATACCGCTACGGTCATGAAGGGGTTAAGCCCTCCCGCTACCCCCCGCAAGCCCTAAACAACCACCGTTGGGGCTAATACCCCCTTCACCCACCCCCACTACCCACAATAAAAAAAACTCACACACAGCAGCCGCCCAAAAAATAAATAAATAAATCTAAATAAATAAATAAATAAATCAATATAAATAAATACATTTGAAATACATTTTTATTTATAGTGTAGATGTGCAGGGGGTCTTCGGAGCTGAACCGCATTGGTTTCAGGTCGGGGGACCCCATGCTTCCCGAGATACAGCCCCCTTTATGAGGTGCCGGTATCCCTCTGCGTTTAAAGGTCCCGATCACGTGACCGCGGCCTGTAAAGCAAGCAGAGGGATACCAGCACCCCCTAAAGGGGCCTGTATCTCGGGGAGCAGGGGGTCCCCGGACCTAAAACCACAGCGGTTCTGCTCCGGACACCCTCTGCACATGTACAGTATGAATAAAAAACATATATAAATAAACTCTCGTTCCTTACCATAGCGGCTATGTGCTATGGTAATGAAGCAGCATTTCTGTATTTTAATAATATTGTACAGTGAGCAGGGGGTTCCCTGAGCCAGAAATTAATGCTCAGGGGACCTCTTGCTCCTGCATAATATTATTAAAAATACAGAAATGCTGCTTCATTACCATAGCGTATAGCCGCTAAGGCAATGAAGGGTTAAGGCAGAATAAACAATAAATACATTACATACTTATTTTTAATGTGTGTGTTAAACCTCCCTGCCTTCACTGTAATCTGTGTAAAAACCCCTCCCCCTATTGTGTGTTTTAAACCTCCCTGCCTTCACTGTAATCTATGTAAAAAACCCACCCCCTATTGTGTCTGCTAAACTTCCCTGCTTTGACTAATCTGTGTAAGCCCCCCTCCCGCTATTGTGTCAGTTAAATCTCCCTGGCCTGTGTTTCTGTGAGTGCAGTGTACTGTATATAAATGTGGGGAGGGGGATCCCGTGTAAATAACCACACCCACACCCACTACCCACTACCGACCTGTACATGGCCCCTCCGCTGCTGCAAAAAAGAGACAAAAATTAAAACATACAAAGTAATGTCCCCTAACCCCTTAATCACCATAGCGGTTGGTTATTAACCGCTACAGTCATTAAGGGGTTAACCCACCCTCACCCACCACTTGGGATGCCTTCATACCCTCCCACACTAACCTCCCTCCCCCCGTGAGGCCTAACCACCCAGTACCCACAAGGGAGGCCTACCCACATACCGTTGGGGAAACACCCCCCCCACCCTCAGTACCCACAATAAAAACAATACAGTGACCCACAATAAACAGCATTATATTAATTAAATACATTACCCACCCCCTGTGCCCCCCCATAAATACAAGATTTATTCTTTTACATACAGGGTTCATAACGCAGCCCCACGCGAGTCCCCGGTGGGCTGACGGGGCACCTGGACAGACCTACAGTTTACCAGCAGCCCTTTTTACACAGGTTCTGGAGGCCTGCTGGTGGGTCTCACCAGCACCATGGCCCTCAGGTGGTCTCCTTGGGTCACCGTGGGCCACAATTGGGTCCCCACGGTAGGCCCACGGATGTCTGGGAGCCCCGGGTCAGACCCACAGGTGTCTGCGGGGCCTCGGGTGGTTCCCTCGGGGGTCTGGGGAACTCACGAGTGCTCACTACGGGTCCGCGGTGCCCCCACAGAAGTGGGACCACACATCATCATCCCCACACCTACGGGTCGGCGGTGCCCCCACAGAAGTGGGACCACACATCTTCATCCCCGCAGACTAAGGGTCGGCGGTGCCCCCACAGATGTGAGACCACCGCTTCATCCCTGCATGTGTCACCCGTGGAACCACCAGCCTGATACCCTTGGGATACCCGAGGATACCCGCTGGTGGTCTCCAGAGGTCCCACGCAGAACCACGGTACCATCCCTGAATGTAAAAAAAATAAACCTGGCCTATACATTCAATACATACACCCTCCCCCCCAACACCTACAGTACAATAATGTGCAAAATAACTATTATCCAGATATGGATAATAGATGAATTGCCCATTATTAAAAACATTAACTTGCATATTCAAATAAATAAAGTACTACTGACCTCATCAATACGAAGTGTCCGTCGCCAGCAACATCCTTGTCTTGCCCACAAAATACATAGCCAAAACAAAGCCAATACATTGCAATTACATTCAGATATCAATTAACCCCTTAAACACCTTATCAGATAATAACCGCAAAGGTGATTAAGGGGTTAAGCCACACTGGCCCGATACCCACCCTTCACCCATGAATTTGTACAGTGGCTTCATCATGCAACTATATATATATACTGTATATATATACAGAGAGAGAGAGAGAGAGAGAGAGAGAGAGAGAGAGAGATACAGTATATATATATAAATAGTATATACAAACACATGATGAACCAATATACAAATAAATGTAGAAGGGTTACCAAAACCATACTGTCCTACAAATAACACTCCTCCATAGAACTTCTCCATAGACACACTACATTAAAATCAATTTCCTTTAATAATCCGAACTGATCTTACAATCTAAATCATCACAAACCAATGAAAAGCCAATGAAACACCTCACATTCCAATATAAATGATGCATAAAATCTATGCACCATATACATTCTGCAAATGAATCAACCAAGTAAACAAAAATCAATTAGCAATCATTATTTACATCCCTAAACAATTCCCACTCCATCCCGAACAATGAAACAATTAACTAATTCACACCTGGAGCAGAACAATTTAGCCTGTGAAAAAATATAAGTACCGACCAAAATACAACCTTTAAAACCAAGGCTATCCCTGACCTCCCTCAAACACACAATACAATACCAAGGAATACATCTATCTAATTTTAAAATACTTTAAACTCACAATAAAGCATAGCAGCATAGACAAATTAATTTAAAACACATCAAATCAAGCTTTTAAAACAACATCATTTCTTACCCTGTATGTATATATCTCTCTAAACATATATACATACATACATACAGTGGCAAGAAATGATATACCACAAAAAAAAAATACACATGTTAAAAAACCTTTTGAAAAAATTAACAAGTTAAATAAAATACATTTCTTTAGTTCACTTACCATTACTTGCCCCCACTCCACACAACGTATGTAAAACAACCAATGACTTTACTGTATACCATATGCACATATATCAACAGGTGTCCCTCCTTAGAGGAGACACTAACTACTGCATCTCGCAGGACGCTACCTCCACCTCCACCGGATGATCCCACCCAGTGTTCAGTAACCCCACACAGTATTACCCCACCCTCAAGTGAGATAGATATGTGTGACTGCGCAGCCACTATGTCCCGTGTGAATATAATATGACTCGTTGGTGCACTTGTTGATGCCCGGGCCTGCCAAGGAACTTCACAAAGGATCCTGATGTCGGCTGAATACAGGAACGACCACCCGGGGCAATCCCACCCGGATGCTGCTGCAGCAACAGCGAAGGTCTGAGCCCAAACCTCTGGATGGACGCGCAGCGTCTGCTGGGTCCCTAACTGACTCTGTATACTGTAGTAAGGGGCAGGGTCCCTAACCTGGGGCCTGTCCCTGACACAACTCACACTACTGGGTGACTCAGGGCTAGCTGGGGCCTTGGGGGCTGCTGTCCAAATGCAGGGAGTCACTGACTCCTGCCCCCTACCACCTTCCCCTAGCTTCTCCTCGCGCCAACTGCTCAACGAGCTCCAAGCCCGCGAAATGTATCTATTCCTGTCTGCAGGGCAATCCTTCAGCCCTATTGGCTCCCTGGCGTCACATGGGGCGCTGCTGAGGCTCATGGGACTTGTAGTCCCTTCCAAGAGCCTTCCCTGGTAGGCTAGCGTTTGCGTGCTTATCACTGCGCATGCGCAACCCCCCCAATGGCCGCCGCAACTCCCTGGCCTCTTCCGTGCATGCGCAACCCCGGCGCATGCGCGTGCAACTGCAATGGCGGCCCCCGCTAGCCGGGTGCACCGCCGAGCCTCCTAAGGCTCCAACCGCTCCCTGCTCCGGCCCCCACCTTTGTAAGCAGCCGACGGGTCCGTCGCTGGCTCCGGCAGCACTCCCAGGGGAGGCTCACAAATGTCAAAGTGAGGTACCCCCACATGATCAGTTAGGGGCACCCCACGCTTGGTCTCTGCAAACAGCAATCACTCAGCTGGCCTCGGGTATTACGATGGTTGTTATGTGGTGTACCCAGTCATACAAAGCACATGTGATTCGTTGTATATTCTATGTACTGCATTTTTTATTATATAACGTTTGTACATGGTTATGTCTGCTACCCAAGCAAGGTCGTTGGGATTTCACCAGGGGGAGAGTGTAGCCTGGTCCCCGGCGGTTCCTAGAAACCCCCCTCCTTTGTGGCAGCGCGGTCGCGGGTGCCGCCGGAGCCAGCGACGGACCCACTGACTCGGTGCGACCACCGCGTTGAAGCTGTCCATTTTGAGCAATGTAGCCTGAAACTTTTGTGGTTCTAGAGCCGAGTATAGAACCATGGTTATAGCATGTGGAGCCTCCGAAACTTCTGTGGTTGAGGTAGATGGGTTAACAGCATCTTTCTCTGCTGGTTCCGGCTCTGGAACCGACTCTGGAACCGGATCTGGAACCGCGGTTAGAGTGCTTGAGCCCTCCGAAACCTCTGTGAGGGGGGTAAGTTGATTACCTGGATTGACCAGGCCAGTATGGAAGTCGATCGCTTCTTCCTTGGCGGGTTCCGTAGGCTGCAGCAGCACAGGCTTCAGGAACTGTGCTTTGCAGAAGGCACACTGGGGTCCCCAGGTCAATTTGCCACCTGGGAAGTCACATTGGTTACAGACACATCGTATGCATCCCTCATCATCCACTTCTGCCGCCTGATATTCTGCTGGTAGCTTAAAGGGCTCAAAGTCCATAATACCATATGGGGTATTCTGTCTCTGTGCTAAGCCACTCAAATCGCAGAGGCGGGGCTCGGGTTTTCCTGCCAGACCCAGACAAGTTTCTGCAAAACATTTTTGTGCAGGCTGGTGGCATGCAACATGTGCGCTCTCCTGACTTGGCGGGAGACGCCATTTTAGGTGTGACTCACTGTTAGCATTTCCTGATAATGGAGCCTCCATTTTGATTACAGTCCTTTTAACTACTCTATGGCTCTTGGCATATACAAGGGGGTAGCCCTCTGGTGGGGCCTCTGGGGTTTGTAAAGTCTGAGGGGGCATTTTCCCAGCATATGGGCCGATCCGTCATCAGCAGTATGGTACTCCAATGACCAGTGGTGTCATACTTCCGTTCGTTCACCCATAATCTGTCTAGCCCCAGGCGTTCCCTTAGGTACAACTTGTCAGGAATCGGCGTTCTCCACGCTCCCCACACAGAGCACTCCCTAACCGCAGGGAACCCCGGGACACACAAAACAATCCTGCCTTACCGGCCTCCACGGCTCCCGCCCCTGCCGCCGTCGCGGGATCACTCCCCTCGGCGATTCCTCTGCTCAGCGCCGGGCGCGCCCACGCCCTCCTGCACGCACACCTGCACCATCCACTGGCTCGGTTCACGCGCGTACACGAGTTACGTAGCACGCTCAGTCTGCACACTCTTCTTCCCGTCCCCCGGACCTCAGGCTCCGCCCCTGCACACTGCACGGGCACACTCAGGTTATCAACAAGACTCACCTGGCCTGTTATGCCTGCACCAATCTGCAGTGTCTCCTTGTAGCTCTTCCTGTACCGCCTACATTCCTAATTGGACCTTCCTGCTTTATCTAGCTCCTCTCTGCTCTCAGTCTTTGCTCGACATAGTCTCTGTATGGAAGTACTTCTGGATTCTCTCAGTGTTTTCACAGGTTCTGACGCAGCTCGTACGACTACCCCCTCTGGCTCTCGATCTCGGCACTCCTTGGACAACGCTCACTCTGGTAACCCCTTGAACACGGCTTGGACTACGACCTATCTCCACTCTCCACTCCCTGACTTCGGCAAGGCATCATCCACTCTATCTCTACAACCGGTACCGGCAAGTATTGTCTACCTTACTACACCTGGCCTGGCAACGCTTCATACCACACTCCGGACACGCTCCCTTTGCTGCGGGTGCGTGTATTACCACTTCCCCCTTCAGCTCAGGGGACGGGTCTGGCATGCGGGCAGCACCGGCGTAACATTATGTCGAGCCCACAAGACGCAGACCAGACCGAACTACAGCAGTTTCTCTCTAATCTGCTTCAGCAAAACCAGGCCATGGCGGATTAAATTGTGGCACTTACACGCCAGGTCGCAGTACTCTCAGACCCCGCCAGATGTAAGCCCCCACTCCGCAAGCGCAGTTAGCAGCTCAGATGTAAGGATTCCACCCCCAGGCCTTATGCAGGTGAACCGCAAGATTGTAGGAGTTTCCTAAACCAATGTGAGGTGCAGTTTGAAATGGCCCCCCATCTCTACAATACTGATCGCAAGAAGGTAGCCTACATTTATAACCTCCTCACTGGCAGCGCCCTGGTTTGGGCTTCCCCGGTTTGGGAGCGACGTTCTGACCTTACCCAAGATTACCCGGCATTTAAAGCCGAGTTTCAATGGGTATTCGATTCTCCCGCTTGTCGGGAGATGGCATCTGTTTCTCTCCTCCAGATCACTAAGGGACGGCGAATGGTGACGCAGTATGCTGTGGAATTCCGGACTCTAGCAGCCGAGACTAACTGGGGACAAGAGGCTCTCGTCTCCGTATTCTGGCAAGGCCTGGCAGATCCCATCAAGGATGAACTCTCTCGCCAATCCAGGCCGGATCAATTGGAGGTCCTCATTGATTTGGCTGTCCGAGTGGATCAACGTATCCAGGTACGCCGCTCAGAGCGTTCTCCAGTACTCCCAGCAACACTCCTGCTCCCCCAAGTGCTACCATACCTCTTCGTCCTGCACTGGAGTTGCCAGAGCCAAAGCAATTGGGGGTACAACACATCCGCACACCGATACGGCAGTTCCGCCACGCCGGGGGATTGTGTTTCTACTGCGGATCCATGGAACATCTGGTTCGGGAGTGTCCACTGCGTCCGGGAAACGGGAACACCCAGTGAGTACAGAGGGGCTCTCTCTGGGTGTAATGTCTCCATGTCCCCTTTCTAAAAGTGAACTCCCTAAGAAACTTACATTTCCAGTCTTCCTTTCAGGCGATAAGTTCAAGACTACTACCGCCGCTTTCATTGACTCAGGAGCTGGAGGAAACTTCGTGGATCTTGAATTTGCCAGGTTAAACCGCATACCACTCGTGAGAAAGAAGGTTCCCATCTCACTGGTCGGTATCGATGGACGTCCTCTTACCTCGGCCCACATCTCCTTAGAGACGGCTCCCTTGCTTCTGTCCTCACATCTGCACAAGGAGATCTTAGTTCTCGATGCCATTCACGCTCCTGGGATACCCATCACCCTTGGTCTTCCTTGGCTACAGCTTAACAATCCTCTCATTGACTGGACTTCCTCTGCTCCCATTTCCTGGAGGCGACGTCAGGCAAGACTCATCAACTGCTGGCCAATACCTCTGTTCCAGAAGTTATTCTACCTTCCGTTTACCATCAATTCCGGGAAGTTTTCAATAAGGTACAGTCAGACCTCTTGCCGCCACACAGGACTTACGATTGTCCGATCGATCTAGTTCCAGGCTACTCCCTACCCAAGTCCAAGACCTACCCCTTGTCGTTACCAGAATCTCACGCTATGGATGAATATATCCAGGAGAATCTCAAGAAAGGCTTTATTCGTCCCTCCAATTCCCCAGCAGGGGTTGGGTTTTTCTTCGTCAAGAAAAAGGGCGGGTCGTTGAGGCCTTGCATCGACTACAGGGGTTTAAACCACATAACTATTAAAAATCGTTACCCCTTTCCCCTTATTACCGAACTGTTCGATAAATTACAGGGGGCCAAGATTTTTTCCAAGTTGGATCTACGTGGTGCCTATAACCTGGTGCGCATCAGGAAGGGGGATGAATGGAAGACGGCCTTCAACACGCGTAGTGGACACTACGAATATCTGGTAATGCCTTTCGGCTTATGTAATGCTCCCGTTGTCTTCCAGGATTTCATCAACGACGTCTTTCGTAAGGTACTCAATATTTTTGTTATAGTGTACTTGGATGATATCCTGATTTTTTCCAAAGATCTCCAGGACCATATATGCCACACCTCCCATGTCCTTTCCCTTCTCCGTGAACCCCATTTGTACGCCAAACTGGAGAAGTGCACCTTTCATCAGACCTCTACTCCGTTCCTGGGGTACATCATTTCCGATGAGGGGTTTATGATGGACTCTGGTAAACTTCAAGCAGTCACTGAATGGCCAAGACCCAACTCTCTCAAGGCCATACAACGTTTTTTTAAGGGTTCGCTAATTATTATAGTAAGTTTATACAGAGTTTTTCCACCATTATGGCACCCCTTTCTGCGCTCACCAAAAAAGGAGCTGATCCTTCTGCTTGGTCATAAGAGGCCATCTCCGCCTTCGAGACACTCAAGGAAGCCTTTATATCCGCGCCTATTCTCCGTCATCCCAACATTGAACTTCCCTTCGTCCTGGAGGTCGACGCTTCTGATTGCGGCGCTGGTGCCGTTCTTTCCCAGAGACCCACACCCCAAGATAAGCTACATCCCTGTACATATTTTTCCAAGAAATTCTCGTCTGCCGAGAGAAACTATGACGTGGGTAACAGGGAACTTCTGGCCGTGACGATGGCCCTTCAAGAGTGGAGACACCTGCTGGAGGGGTCGAAGGAGCCGTTTACTATTCTCATGGACCACAAGAACCTTCTTTACATAGAGAACGCTCGACGCCTCGGTCCACGACAGGCTCGTTGGGCTCTTTTTTTCTCGATTCGATTTTCATCTTTCCTATATCCCCGGGACCAAGAACGTAAAGGCAGACGCACTCTCCCGAATACATTCTTCTGAAGAGAGGCCAGAGGAGTCTTTGGAGACTATCCTTCCACAAGAGAGGATTCTCGCCACGCCTACTTTCAAGAATCTCGACAAGATTTTGCACTCCTAGAGTCGCATTCCCAAGGACTTGGTAGTTCCCGACAACAAACTCTTTGTACTTTCCAAATTTGTTCCAGAGGTCCTGTCTTGGGGTCACTCTACATCTGCAGGTCATCCAGGTTTTAAGAAGACTACTGATCTCATTCGTCGGAATTTCTGGTGGCCAAGGATGTCTCAAGATATTCTGTGCGCTCAAAGCAAGACTCTCCGTCAAAAGCCTCAGGGTTTTCTGTTACCCCTTCCAGTTCCCGACCGCCCCTGGTCCCACATTTCGATGGACTTCATCGTGGAGTTGCCCAAGTCCAGAGGAATGAACACTATCTTGGTGGTCGTGGGCAGGTTCTCAAAGATGTCCCATTTCATTCCACTTAAAGGATTACCCACCTACCCCGCCCTTGCTGATATCTTTACAGAGCAGATTTTCCGGATTCATGGGATTCCTTCGTCCATTGTTTCTGACAGAGGTTCTCAGTTCGTATCAAAATTTTGGAGAGCTTTCACGAAGAGATTGGGCATCTCTTCTTTCTCTTCCGCCTATCATCCTCAGTCCAATGGACAAACGGAGAGAATCAATCAATCCCTGGAGAAGTACCTGAGATGTTTCATATTCGATTTCCAGGATGATTGGGCTCAACTCCTCTCTTGGGCAGAGTATGCCGTCAATTCTGCCAAAAACGAGTCCACCCGGGAGTCGCCCTTCTTTATAAATTATGGGTTCCACCCTCCCTGTCTTCCCATCCCCAACATTCCTTCTGGAGTACCAGCCATAGATGAACGCATTTCTTCCCTCCAAACCGCATGGTCCAGGATTCAGTCTACCCTTCTCAACTCCTCCCGCAGATCGAAACTACAGGCCGATCATCGTCGTCGTTCGGCGCCCAGTTACAAACCAGGAGATTTGGTATGGCTCTCCTCTAAGAATATCCACCTCAAGGTACCATCTCCTAAACTGGCACCTAAGTTCCTGGGTCCCTTCCCTATTTGTGAACAAATAAATCCCGTGGCATTCCGGCTCCAACTACCACCCAGTATGAAGATTCCCAATGTCTTTCATGTGTCCTTCTTAAAACTATTAATCTCCAGTCACTTCTTTCCGGATCAGACTCGTAAACCGGATCCCATTACTGTACAAAAATAACGAGGAAGACGAAGTTCACTCTCTTTTAGATTCTCGCCTATCCAGGGGTCAGCTCCAGTTCTTGGTGCAGTGGAAGGGCTTTGGCCCTGAAGAGAGATCCTGGGTACCCTCAAAGGACATTCATGCCCCGGCCCTTCTTAAGTCCTTTAGGAAAAAGTTTCCAGAGAAACCGTTCTTGGACCGTCCTGAGGCCGTTCCTGAAGAGGGGGGTACTGTCAGGAATCGGCGTTCTCCACGCTCACCACACAGAGCACTCCCTCCCCACAGGGAGCCCCGGGACACACAAAACAATCCTGCCTTACCAGCCTCCATGGCTCCCCGCCCCTGCTGCCGTCGTGGGATCACTCCCCTCGGCGATTCCTCTGCTCAGCGCCGGGCGCGCCCACGCCCTCCTACACGCACACCTGCACCATCCACTGGCTCGGTTCACGCGCGTACACGAGTTACGGAGCACGCTCAGTCTGCACACTCTTCTTCCCGTCCCCCGGACCTCAGGCTCCACCCCTGCACACTGCACGAGTATACTCAGGTTACCAACAAGACTCACCTGGCCTGTTATGCCTGCACCAATCTGCAGTGTCGCCCTGTAGCTCTTCCTGTCCCGCCTCCATTCCTAATTGGACCTTCCTGCTTTATCTAGCTCCTCTCTGCTCTCAGTCTTTGCTTGACATAGTCTCTGTATGGAAGTACTTCTGGATTCTCTCAGTGTTTTCACAGGTTCTGATGCAGCTCGTACGACTACCCCCTCTGGCTCTCGATCTCGGCACTGTCACGGTAGCTTATGACAAGATATAATGAACACCAAATATCTGGGTTGAACTGAACGAGGCTTAGATATAATAAAATATAATTTATTCCTTAAATAAGGTGAACACAGCAATATAGTACAATTAACAGACAAGAAGATAACACTTACTTAGGGTTGGGGGATGGAGAAGTATCCAATAGCAATTCTCCAACAGTCCAGTGACATTCAAGATGGTCTCAGAAGCATAACTCCAGCAATCCAGTGACATTCAAGATGGTATCAGAAGCATAACTGAAAACTGTAGGGTTGACACAGTTTATATACCTGTGCAATCCTATTCTTAACATTGAAAACAGCCTATTGGTGAACAGTTATCTAACGTGAAGACTAACAGACTAACAATGCCCTCAGGGAACAATTAGACTGCCAGAGTTTGTTGATTGACTAATACTTAATCCCTAGACAATGGGTAACAATCAAGGCAGTTACTTTCTGATCACCGTGCTTAGGCCACCCAGCCATCTGCCCTTCAGGACCTATTAGCCTAGCAAATGGCGTCTGCATTTTCAGAACAGAAAAATTAAATACATATACACTTTAATATCTACACATATTAATAAGTGCTATTCTGTTGGACTCAGTGTGTCAACCTTTGCCAGTTTTTAATGCCTACAGTGACTCCACATAGTGGCCAAATATGAACTCTCTGCGACCTCCAGAACTGGGGATACAGAAATGCACTTTAAAATATTAAAATACATGTTTATAATGGGAACATGGGAACAGGGGAACATACATTTTCAAGGTATAACAAGGTGCAAACCTCATCCCTGGACCGCAGTCCAGTTAACCCCTTGTCTCTCTGGTGAGGTCAGGGGATGGCCATATGGGGTGCAACCCCTTTAATACCAGGCCACCCCCTTTCTCCCTCTACACCTCCCCTTCTTAATGGGTGACCTGTGGCCCACTGGCCCTAACGGGGAGTGGGGCACTGCTGGCACCATTAATGAACTCAGTCTCAGAGGGATAGTCCTGACGTGAAAGTCCATCAGCATTGCTGTTTTCACTACCCTTTTTGTGCTGAATAGTAAACTCAAACTCTTGCAAGGCCAAGCTCCACCTTAGCAACTTGGCATTCTCCCCTGATGCCCTCTGCAGCCAACTTAGGGGGTTGTGGTCTGTGAGAACCGTGAAAGCCCTTCCATAAACATAGGGCTGGAGTTTTTTGAGTGCCCACACAATGGCCAAGCACTCTTTCTCAACAGTGGCATAGGCCACCTCTCTGGGGAGTTGTTTTCGGCTGATGTACACCACAGGGTGCTCCCTACCGTCGTCCCCCACTTGGCTCAACACAGCCCCAATGCCATAGTCCGAGGCATCAGTCTGTATGAGGAAATGTTTGGTATAGTCTGGGGCAGCCAGTATGGAGGCCCCAGCAAGCAGTTTTCAGTGCCTGGAAAGCAGTTTCACAGGCAGGAGTCCAGGTGATAAGCACAGGCAGTTGCTTCTTAGTCAAATAAGTCAGGGGTTTGGCCACGGCGCTGTACTGTGGGACAAACTTCCTATAGTATCCTGCGGTGCCCAAAAATGCCATGACCTGTTTCTTGGTTTTTGGAACAGGCCACTGAACTATGCCTTCTACCTTGGCTGGCTCTGGTTTGAGGTGCCCTCCACCCACCTGGTGCCCTAAGTACAGGACCTCTGCCATCCCTACCATACACTTAGTGGGTTTCAAGGTAAGCCCAGCCTCCCTGATCCTATCTAGCACCGCAGCTACATGTCCTAAATGGGAGTCCCAGGAATTACTAAAGACAGCAATGTCATCTAAGTAAGCCCTGGCATACCTCTGCATCCCTTCCAGTAACCTATTGACCAGGCGTTGGAAGGTAGCCGGGGCATTCTTCATCCCAAATGGCATCACTAAAAACTCATAGAGGCCACTTGGAGTGATGAATGCTGACTTCTCCCTAGCCATACTGGTCTTGACCTCTGCTGACACTCTATAAGCGTGCTTATGCAGAGGCTGCAGGTCCCCTGTGTGCACTGGGTGTTTTGTGAGATGTGTGGTCCCTGGCATGTCCGTGAAGAGGGCCCCATACTTAGCTAGCATGTCCCTGGCTTCTCCCTTCTGCCTAGCACTCAACTGTGCCCCTATCTCCACCTGCTCTACAGTGTTTCCCTGCCTGCTAGAAATCGTAAGGGGTCCTACAAGATCCATTGCTACTTTCTGGAAGGGTTCCCCTATTATCGGTAGGGGTTTCAGGGGTGCCTTCACACGGTCACCCGCCTTACCCACTCGCTGGCAGGCATCACAAGAGCGGCAGAAAGTGCCCACACCTCGAGATGCCCCCGGCCAGTAGTAACGCTGTAATAACCGGGCTCGCGTTCTGTTGACCCCCTGATGTCCCGCTAACGGAATAGAGTGAGCTACCCGTAACAGTTGCTGTCGGTACCCCTGGGGCACTACTACACTGGCGACACACTTTATTCGAGCTCGGCTAGTCCCACGAATTCGGGTATACCCGGGTGTATTGAGGTTTGTGACTGTTTTCTGCCCGAGTGCATTGAGGTATTTTCCAGGCAGGGATTGAAGCATTTTATTCCCGCTGGCTGCAATACTGCACAGTATATATATATATACTGCATTACAATTCATGAATTTATGCTATCTGGTAGACACGCGAAGCATTGCAGCCTATTAAATCCTAATCATTATCATTTAACAGATCAGCCGCCCGTCAGCCAGGCATGAACCCAGGCTGGGAAGGCAAACGCAACGGGGCTTGTCAGAGGTGAGGATCGGCGCATTCCAGGTATCTGCCAGGTACATACTGGGTATTTGCTCGAATAAAGTGTGTCGGTGCAGTAGCTGTCGCTTACCGGTCAATTCCTCCTCTATCCCTGGGTTCCCTTCTTCTCTATACAGGAGTCCCTTATACCATAGTCAGTGCTCAGTGCCTTCCCCTAACTGAGATTCGGACGCCCGAAGTCTCACGCCGCCAGGGTAGGGTCTGTCTTCACTGCCTCCCTAAACTGGGCTCCTAATTCTGGCCACCCCCAGTCATGTCATTGTCAGGGGAATGGGGAAGGGTGAGAGGGAACAGTAAGTCAGTCTGTGGTTGCAACTGATCCTGGCTTACCTCCCCGGGCTCTTCTGCGCCCTCCGCTAACGTTGGTCCCAAAGGCTGGGGGACTGGCGCCGCCGCCATTGCCGCTGTCTGGCTCCAGGCAACCGCCACCACTGCAGCGGGTTTGGGTACCCGGTCGTAGGTGCAGGTCATCGGTCCCAGATCGTTGCCAAGAAGAACATCGGCATCCAAACCGGGTAAAACCCCCACCTCCCGCACACCCTGGCCCTCCCCCAAATCCAAAAAGATTCTGGCCACTTGCAGGAAACGTGGCTCTCCGTCGGCCACAGTGATCTGTATCCCAGGGTCTGGGATAAATTCCTCTGGCCGGACCATATCAGGTCGGACCAGGGTCACTGCAGCTCCTGAATCCATCAAGCCGACTGCTTGCCGGTCACCGACTATGACCGGGGTAAGATGTCTGCTCCGGCCATCTGTCTGCTGCAGGTCCGCGCTGAGATGTCCTCCGCTCCTGGCTGTAGGCACCAATAAAACCGGGACAGGCGTTGCATGGGACGTCTCGCTGAGAGTTGGTTCCATGACCGATCCGGAGTCTTTGGTGAAAGCCACCGGCACGCGGGCTACCGGCTTCGCAGTTGGGGTGCGTTGCCCCCGATGGGGTCCGCTGGAACGCAGGGGTTCCGGGCAATCTGGTCTGATGTGACCAGGGCGGTTGCAGTTGTAGCACCGGCGCTCGTGCCGGAGCTCCCCCGCCTTCGGTGGACTGCTGCCCGCAGGCGGACTCTGAGTCCATTGGGGGGTATTGGCAGACTTTCTGGCCGGTGCCGCCACCACCGCCGCCTTGGCTACTGTTTTGGCGGTCATCAGGGCTCGGCTGGCCACATAGTCATCTGCAAGCCTCGCCACCTCCTGGTAAGTCTTGGGCTTCTTGTCGTACACCCAAGCCCTCACCGCCGGCGGGCACTGCTCCATGAGCTACTCCTGAAAGATGAGGTCCAGCAGGCGTTGGTAAGTCCGTGCCTCATAGCCCTCCACCCAGCGTATCCCGTACAAATCCATGCGGGTCACGTAGGTGACTTAGGACTCCTGGGGCTGCCTTGTTCCTGCCGGAATTTACCCCGGTAGGCTTCAGGGGTAAAACCATACTGAAACAATAACAGTTCTTTCAGGTGTTCGTAGTCATCAGCATACTCATCTGGAAGCGCCATCATTGTCTGCTTAGCCAAGCCGGACAGTAGGGGTCCAAACGTGCAACCCTATGCTGGGGAAGCACTTTGTACCGCCGGCACTGCGTTTCAAAGTTCTTTAAGAAACTGTCAATCTGGTCAGTGCCTTCCACGAACTTGGTGAGACTGTGCTGGTACAGCTTGAGTTCATCTGTGTTGGGTTGGACAGGGGGGCAATAAGCGGGTCTGTTCACTGCCATAGTGATAAACTGCAACCGCTCCTCCAGTGTCCCTGTCTCCCCATGCAGTAATCAGTGCCAAAATTTCAGGGGTGAACGGACTGGTAGCCGCAGCAACCAGTACCCCTCCTGTTGCACTGCTCCCGGGAGGTGCACTCGTTCCCTCCCCGAGATTCCGCCGCCCCGGCACTGGGTTCCTTCCCTGATCTCCGGGTGGCTGTAAAAGGGCAAGCTGAGCCGTATCCTGAGGCTCTGCAAGCCGGGCTTCATAGTCACCGATTGCGTCAACCATGTCTGCGACCTCCTGGTTCTCATAGGGCAGTCCATATTCAAAGCACTTGTCCTTCAGCTGAGCTCGGGTCCACATGTTGGATGAGCCTTCAGCCTCGCTCATGGTTCAGTCGCAGCAGTGAGGTGGTGTTACAACTTGTGTTAACTGTTGCACTACTGTGTGTTCAATATATTTAGTCCCAGGAACTTGCAATTACCATCAAGTTCCTACTATGTTACAGTATCCCGCAGTATACTGTAACACAGGTCCAGTTCAATCCCGCCGCTTGCCACCAGTTAATTATAGAGCTTGTCACGGTAGCTTATGACAAGATATAATGAACACCAAATATCTGGGTTGAATTGAACGAGGCTTAGATATAATAAAATATAATTTATTCCTTAAATAAGGTGAACACAGCAATATAGTACAATTAACAGACAAGAAGATAACACTTACTTAGGGTTGGGGGATGGAGAAGTATCCAATAGCAATTCTCCAACAGTCCAGTGACATTCAAGATGGTCTCAAAAGCATAACTCCAGCAATCCAGTGACATTCAAAATGGTATCAGAAGCATAACTGAAAACTGTAGGGTTGACACAGTTTATATACCTGTGCAACCCTATTCTTAACATTGAACACAGCCTATTGGTGAACAATTATCTAACGTGGAGACTAACAGACTAACCATGCCCTCAGGGAACAATTAGACTGCCAGAGTTTGTTGATTGACTAATACTTAATCCCTAGACAATGGGTAACAATCAAGGCAGTTACTTTCTGATCACCGTGCTTAGGCCACCCAGCCATCTGATGTCAGGACCTATTAGCCTAGCAAATGGCGTCTGCATTTTCAGAACAGAAAAATAAAATACATATACACTTTAATATCTACACATATTAATAAGTGCTATTCTGGTGGACTCAGTGGGTCAACTTTTGCCAGTTTTTAATGCCTACAGTGACTCCACATAGTGGCCAAATATGAACTCTCTGTGACCTCCAGAACTGGGGATACAGAAATGCACTTTAAAACATTAAAATACATGTTTATAATGGGAACATGGGAACAGGGGAACATACATTTTCAAGGTATAACAAGGTGCAAACCTCATCCCTGGACCGCTGTCCAGTTAACCCCTTGTCTCTCTGGTGAGGTCAGGGGATGGCCATATGGGGTGCAACCCCTTTAATACCGGGCCACCCCCTTTCTCCCTCTACAGGCACTCCTTGGACAACGCTCACTCTGGTAACCCCTTGAACACGGCTTGGACTACGACCTATCTCCACTCTCCACTCCCTGACTTCGGCAAGGCATCATCCACTCTATCTCTACAACCGGTACCGGCAAGTATTGTCTACCTTACTACACCTGGCCTTGCAACGCTTCATACCACACTCCGGACACGCTCCCTTTGCTGCAGGTGCGTGTATTACCACTTCCCCCTTCAGCTCAGGGGACGGGTCTGGTCTGCGGGCAGCACCGGCGTAACACAACTGGATTATCACCCCCAGTTCTCCAATGGGTACATTCCCTACTGCTACCACATGGCTGGGTACTTCGTTAACCCGGCAGGCCCAGTCATGAACCCCCTGGCTTGTGGGTAGTAACATATTGCTGCTGCCCCCACAGAGTTGGGGCTCTGGCGTTTGCTCCAGACCAGGACAGATTTTTATGGCACATTTCGGTTCAGGCTGAAGACAAGCAACACTTGCACTCTCCTGCTTTGACATGAGACACCATTTTACTGGGTCAGCGTAGACTAAGAGGTAACCCTCAGACGGGCACTCTGGCATAATCAGTGCGGACGGTGCCTCTGACAGGCATATATCCTCAGTGTGGGTTGCCACAAAAAGTATCGTTTTCCATGTGGACGTGGGATCGTGTTCTTCATCTAAGACACAGGCGTGCGGCCACCCAGGAATTTTACACATATAATGCCTGACCTTGGCAGCGGGTATAGTTGCGGGAAGGTCTCCTACCACCACCACCTGGCCAGGTTCAAGTTATTGCCTCAAGGCCCAGGCAAGGACCTCGTGTCCAGACTTTACAACCATGATGGACAATTTTGACAAAAAAAAATAGAATAGGGCACCCCAGGTCTGATCTCAGCAGCGCCTCCAAATGTAACCCATATTCCCCCCTCCCCCCCCCCCAATAGCAGATAGGGTGTAGGTGAGGGGATCCATATGCGTTACCCAGTGTGGTGCGTTACCTGTTAGGCTCACAGGAGGCCTAAGCCTCTGCCGCTGAGAGCCTGGGGCACGTATGACACAATATGAATAACCTCGTACTTGGTGCAGCGCCTCCACCTGCGATGGCTCCCACCAGAGGGGGAGTGGTTCCTCGCAGGAAAATATATATATCACTCTACACAACGTATGTAAAATAACCAATGACTTTACTGTATAGCATATGCACATATATCAACAGGTGTCCCTCTCTAGAGAAGACACTAACTACTGCGTCTCGCAGGACGCTATCTCCACCTCCACCGGATGATCCCACCCAGTGTCCAGTAACCCCACACAGTATCCTCCCACCCTCAAGTGAGATAGATATGTGTGACTGCGCAGCCACTATGTCCCGTGTGAATATAATATGACTCTTTGGGGCACTTGTTGATTACCTGCCACGGAACTTCACAAAGGATCCTGATGTCGGCTGAATACAGGAACTACTACCCGGGGCGATCCCACCCAGATGGCTGCTGCAGCAACAGCGAAGGTCTGAGCCCAAACCTCTGGATGGACGTGCAGCGTCTGCTGGGTCCCTAACTGACTCTGTATAGTAAGGGGCCTGTCCCTGACACAACTCACACTACTGGGTGACTCAGGGCTAGCTGGGGCCTTGGGGGCTGCTGTCCTAATGCAGGGAGTCACTGACTCCTGCACCCTACCTCCTTCCCCTAGCTTCTCCTCGCGCCAACTGCTCAACGAGCTCCAAGCCCGCGAAATGTATCTATTCCTGTCTGCAGGGAAATCCTTCAGCCCTATTGGCTCCCTGGTGTCACATGGGGTGCTGCTGAGGCTCATGGGACTTGTAGTCCCTTCCAAGAGCCTTCCCTGGTAGGCTAGTGTTAGCGCGCTTATCACTGCGCATGCGCAACCCCCAATGGCTGCCGCAACTCCTTAGCCTCTTCCGCGCATGTGCGCTCAACTGCAATGGCCCCCCGCTCCCTGCGCCCACCTTTGTAAGCAGCCGGCGGGTCCATCGCTGGCTCCGGCGGCACCCCCGACCACGCTGCCACAAAGGAGGGGGGTCTCTAGGAGTCGCCGGGGACCGGGACTACATGTATTAACAAGCATATTGGTGGAACATTACAAACCAAACATAACTTACAGATTGTAACTGGTTGAACATGTTATCAAAGTCCATGTGCAATGTACCATGACAAGCTTTTCTGTTTATTTTCTTCCCAAAAAAATTTACCGCCCTCAAAACAACATCTTTGATCTCTTGTTGTACAGTTTCGAAACTTGATCCGATTGTTTAATATACACTGGCGACACACTTTATTCGATCTCGGCTAGTCCCACGAATTCGGGTATACCCGGGTGTATTGAGGTTTATGACTGTTTTCTGCCCGAGTGCATTGAGGTATTTTCCAGGCAGGGATTGAAGCATTTTATTCCCGCTGGCTGCAATACTGCACAGTATATATATATATATACTGCATTACAATTCATGAATTTATGCCATCTGGTAGACACGCGAAGCATTGCAGCCTATTAAATCCTAATCATTATCATTTAACAGATCAGCCGCCCGTCAGCCAGGCATGAACCCAGGCTGGGAAGGCAAATGCAACGGGGCTTGTCAGAGGTGAGGAGCGGCGCATTCCAGGTATCTGCCAGGTACAAACTGGGTATTTGCTCGAATAAAGTGTGTCGGTGCAGTATGGCAGTAGACTTTTTTTTTTAAATCCCACTATTCGTCTACTGGGTCGGGAAAGACACGACTCATGATTTCCAATTTATTTTCTTCAATGGTAACCAATAGTTTTTTAATTCACTGGCAGCCTTCGTTTTTTTGCCAGCGGTTCCCTGGATGTAACGTTCTTGGAAAGTGACTCATCATCATTGGTCACGTCTCCTGCTGCGTCTTCCGTACTACCTGGCGGTTCTACATGTGAAACTGCTTTTGCAGGCAACATTTGTTTGTTCTCTCAAAAACTGTATTTTATAAAATGGACAGGAGGACATGAATTCAAACGTACTTGGTCCTGCGTCCCCTGAGTGTGGCTGTTTTTTATTTATTTTTTATTCTCTACGGACTGATACTTGGGTGGGTGGGTGGGTGGGCGGGTGGGTGACTGACACATGGGTGGGAGACTGATGGGTAGGTGACTATGACTGATTGTGGAAAAAATGCTGTATGGTGCTCTAAAACAGTGATCAAGACTATTACAAGTCCATAAATGCCTTCTTTAACTGTATAAATCCTTGGATTATCACGGATAAAGAGTGATCCGCTCGAAACGCGTTAGTGGGGTCCCGTGGGCTCGCTGTATTTTTATGTTTTGATCCATTAAATATTTTTATGGGACACACACTCTCTCGCAGTTTTTTCTCCTTTTTCTGTGCCTAGTTGTGCTCCAACTTTCCCTTACTGCTATGACTGATTGTGGGTTTGGTGTCTGTATTCATTCACACACAGACACACCACAGATTCTGACACTCACAGACTCTGAAACTGGCACTCAGTCTCTGACACTCACAGACTCTGACACTCACAGACTCTGACACTCACAGACACTGACACTCAGACTCTGAAACTGACACTAAGATTCTGATACTCACACACTCTAATACTGACACTCACAGACCCTGACACTCGCTCACAGACTGACACTCACACACTGACACTCGCACACTGACACTCACACACACTGACACTCACACTCTGACACACACACTCTGACACTCACACACTGACACTCACACACTGACACACTCTGATACACACAGTCTGACACTCGCACACTCTGATACACTGACACTCACACTTTCATACTCACACACTATGACACTCACACAATCTGACACACACACTCTGACACTGACACACTCTGACACGAACACACGGGGGGCAACGGAGCAGGGGGGAGGAAAAGGAGCAAGGGGGGCAAACGGAGTAAGGGGGAAATGGAGCAAGGGGGGGCAAACAGGGCAGGGGGGCAAATGGAGCAGGGGGGCATGGAAGGTAAGTGGGAGGCATGGAGCAGTACTTACCTTACCATGCAGGATCCATGCAGGAAAAGGTGGCCTCACTTTGCCGGCTCCTATAGAGCTTAGTATGGGCCAAATAAAATCCTGGCAGTGCGCCAGCACGGGCAGCCAATCATGGGGGGGATTTTTTCTGTGCAGAGAAGCAAGCGCTGCCTGGCGGATCCCAGTGCGCAAAATCACGTCAAGGGTTCCAGCCGCGCAGGGGACCCGGGCGGACGGGCCCCCTGACTCACTGGGCCTGGGACGCCAATTCCGGCTGTCCCCCTTGTTGGCGGGCCTGTCCATGATATTAAAATTGCAAAAAGGATAAGCACACCTCCACTGTATAATAATCTTACAGAAGTTTGGGCCTGTTCCCTGGCAGTATAATGGAGCTTTGTTCTCATTGGTTCTCCTCCGCTCACGTGACCCGGCCATCGCCGTAAAAAAATCACATTTTTTTGTCTCCTCTAGAAACGCTAGCACCGTCACTCACCCGCACGCGTGCTCTATGGCTATTTTAATTGACTACATGTGTTTTGTTTACGGCGCACGCAACTGTGTGCACCGTCGCATGAAGTATATACGCGGCCGAAGAACATTGTATCCAAAAATTGGAGTTTCTGATTTTTGGATATTAAAAGACAGAAGAATATCACAAATACGATGATTAATTATGGAAACAGTGTTGCACTATATTCTGCTGTTTTCTAAGCACATATTCCCTGGGATATTTTGGCTCTGGATCCTGTTTCTCTGTAACTGACAAGATGATTGGAAATCAGTGACAGCCTTCCCCTGTCCCCTGTAATCCAGTGCAGCCCAGTATTACCCTGCAGTGTTATGGAGCAGAGTATTAGAGGAGGGGTAGGAAGTGTTCCTGAATCTCAGAGGTTTGGGTGGGGAGGGGACAGCTCGTATGTCACTATTCCCCCCTGCTGCTGTGATGGGATGTGCCAGGCACCCGAGGAAGGTTTTGCACAGGAATGTAGCACTGTGGCTCCCATCACAATAATAAAGGGAGCCACAAAACCCTGTCCCCCTACACAAGGGATGTGTGAGATCCAGACACAGTGAGGGATCTACAAGGTTTACACATGGGGGGGGGTGTTATATCTGCCCTTCCTAAATCTCCTCTTATCTGAGTCAGTCATTCTCACCAGTCTCAGGTGGTTAAGATTAGATTGCAAGCTGTTTGTGCCAGGATTGCTGCAGCTGCAGTATGATTACAGATGTGGTGACGTCCTGTTCTAATGAGAGACGGTTACAATGAGGAATATTTCTGTGTTTCTTGGTCCAGGAGAAATCCCTCCCCCACATTACAGAGCATTCTCTCAGGTTTGTGTCTGAAGGAAACAATGTTTATTACATTCCCGTTTAATAACAGTGATAGAGAAACTAGAAGCCTTGTGTGTACTGAATCTGCACTTCTTATTTAGGCTTTTCATGTGTTGCTGCTGCCCCCTGCTGCCAAAGTGAGGAGGGACAGGACAGTATTTGTCACAGTCCTGTGAGGACTCTTGTCACTGTGTCTCTCGCACAGTAATAGAGGGCGGTGTCTTCAGTCCTCAGGTTATTCATTTGTAGATATAACGTGTTCTTATTATTGTCTCTGGAGATTGTGAATCGTCCTTTAACTGAATCCTCATAGTTTGCGTTGCCCCCATCATACCTAATCCAGGACACCCACTGGAACCCTCCCCCGGGACTCTGTCTAACCCAGTTCATGTTATAGCTGCTGAATGTGAATCCGGAGGCTGCACAGGACAGTGTGTGAGAGGCTCCGGGCTTTATCACCACTGGGTCCGACTGGGCAAGTTGGACATCAGACAGAACCCCTGGAAGAGACAAACACCATGACACATAAAGAGACTTCTACACACGTGTGACCTCAGGGACATTAATCATTTAAATGACATGTTATCCTGATCTTGTGGGAAATGTCTCCTGGGAAATGTTACCTGTTAAACATGACACTAATAATCCCAGCCTGAGAAAAGTCTCCATATCTGCAGAGTTTGGGGGCAGTGTGGGAGTGTCAGGGGGTGAGCGGCTCCTGCAGGGGACAGAGTCACTTCCTCTGCTTTATCTGGGACTCGGGGACAGAGACTTTTATACACAGGACATGTGGTTACTGTATTTGCATAGTGTCCTAATTATATATGTATATCCAGTGCTTGACAAATCACCCAAAAATCTACTCGCCGAACCAAAAATCTACTCGCCACCTAATCCCGCCCCCAACGCCGCCCCTAGTCCCGCCCCCAACCCCGCTTTAAAAAAATACATAAATAAAATAAATTGAGTAAATTCCTAGTAAGAACATTCGTTTTTGACATAAGTTTATTTATTGTATTACATTATACTACAATTAGTCCTTGTTACGTGTGTGTGTGTGTGTGTGTGTGTGTGTGTGTGTGTGTGTGTGTGTGTGTGTGTGTGTGTGTGTGTGTGTGTGTGTGTGTGTGTGTGAATGTCGGATCTAGAAAAAAAAGCCAGATGTGAATGACTAGTTTCCTGAACCCCTTAACCAATGTCTGGACGCCTCGCTTCACAATATTTAAAGCAGCAATCCCGCCTAGGATCTTACCTGATCCGCAGTCCCTCAATGTCCAGATACCTTAATTCCTGCAATGTTATACATTGGAGGGGATGTGTTCCCTACCTGTCTTCTGGGTTAGGGGGGGTTCCGATGTCTCCCGTGTGAAGCTTGAGTCAGATCTGGAAGAAAGCAGTTTGTTATTTCGGTGTAGTATAGGGCTGTTAAGATATATAGGGTAAATAAGATATCCATGTCCAGAGTGTGAGACAGAGAGAGTGTGGGTGAGAGACAGAGAGTGAGAGAGAGACAGGAGAGAGACAGAGAGACAGAGAGGGAGAGCGACAGAGAGGGGAGAGCGACAGAGAGGGGAGAGCGACAGAGAGGGGAGAGCGACAGAGAGGGGGAGAGCGACAGAGAGGAGGGGAGAGAGACAGAGAGAGGGGGAGAGACAGAGAGGGGGGGGGAGAGACAGAGAGAGGGGGAGAGACAGAGAGAGGGGGAGAGAAAGAGAGGGGGGGAGAGACAGAGAGAGAGGGGGAGAGACAGAGAGAGAGGGGGAGAGAGAGAAGGGGCGGAGAGGGGAGAGAGAGGGGGAGAGACAGAGAGAGAGGGGGAGAGACCGAGAGAGACTGATTGACTGGGGGGGGTGGGATAACTGACTGGGTGGGGGTTGGGATAACTGACTGAGTGGGGGTGGGATAACTGACTGGGTGGGGGGGTGGGATAACTGACTGGGTGGGGGGTGGGATAACTGACTTATAACTGACTGGGTGGGGGTTGGGATAACTGACTGAGTGGGGGGTGGGATAACTGACGATAACTGACTGGGTGGGGGGTGGGATAACTGACTTATGACTGACTGGGTGGGGGGGGTGGGATGGCTGACTGGGTGGGGGGGCGTGGCGGGTGACTGGCTGGTGGGGTGACTGGGTAGACTGGGTGGTTACCTCTGGTGTCCTGCACACACACATTCTCTCTCTCATACACACACACACACACACACACACACTCAATCTCTCTCTCCCATATACACACACACAAACAAACACTCAATCTCTGTCTCATACACACACACACACACACACACACACACACACACACACACACACACACACACACACACACACACACACACACACACACACACACACACACACACACACAATCTCTCTCTCCCATACACACACAAACACTCAATCTCACTCTCATACACACACACACACACACACACACACACACACACACACACACACTCAATCACTCTCTCCCATATACACACACACAAACAAACACTCAATCTCTGTCTCATACACACACACACACACACACACACACACAATCTCTCTCTCCCATACACACACAAACACTCAATCTCACTCTCATACCCACCCACACACACACACGGGAAGGGACGTGCGCGGAGGGGAGAGAGGAGAAACACCCTGCTACTTCCTGCAGACCCGCGCGGGCAGCTGTAGCACCGGAGGGAGGGGGGGGAGAGAGAAAAGCCCCGGCTACTGCAGCATCTTCAGACCCGCGCGGGCAGCGAAGCACCGGAGGGAGGGGGGGGGGAGAGAGAAAAGCCCCGGCTACTGCAACATCTTCAGACCTGCGTGGGCAGCGGTAGCACCGGAGGGAGGGGGGGGGGAGAGAGAAAAGCCTCGGCTACTGCAACATCTTCAGACCTGCGTGGGCAGCGGTAGCACCGGAGGGAGGGGGGGGAGAGAGAAAAGCCCCGGCTACTGCAACATCTTCAGACCTGCGTGGGCAGCGGTAGCACCGGAGGGAGGGGGGGGGGGGGGAGAGAAAAGCCCGGCTACTGCAACATCTTCAGACCCGCGCGGGCAGCGGTAGCACCGGAGGGAGGGGGGGGGGAGAGAGAAAAGCCCCGGCTACTGCAACATCTTCAGACCTGCGTGGGCAGCGGTAGCACCGGAGGAGGGGGGGGAGAGAGATAAGCCCCGGCTACTGCAACATCTTCACACCTGCGTGGGCAGCGGTAGCACCGGAGGGAGGGGGGGGGGGGGGAGAGAAAAGCCCGGCTACTGCAACATCTTCAGACCCGCGCGGGCAGCGGTTAGCACCGGAGGGAGGGGGGGGGAGAGAGAAAAGCCCCGGCTACTGCAGCATCTTCAGTCCCGCGCGGGCAGCGGTAGCACCGGAGGGAGGGGGGGGAGAGAGAAAAGCCTCGGCTACTGCAACATCTTCAGACCTGCGTGGGCAGCGGTAGCACCGGAGGGAGGGGGGGGAGAGAGAAAAGCCCCGGCTACTGCAACATCTTCAGACCTGCGTGGGCAGCGGTAGCACCGGAGGGAGGGGGGGGGGAGAGAGAAAAGCCTCGGCTACTGCAACATCTTCAGACCTGCGTGGGCAGCGGTAGCACCGGAGGGAGGGGGGGGAGAGAGAAAAGCCCCGGCTACTGCAACATCTTCACACCTGCGTGGGCAGCGGTAGCACCGGAGGGAGGGGGGGGGGGGGAGAGAAAAAGCCCCGGCTACTGCAACATCTTCAGACCCGCGCGGGCAGCGGTAGCACCGGAGGGAGGGGGGGGGAGAGAGAAAAGCCCCGGCTACTGCAACATCTTCAGACCCGGGCGGGCAGCGGTAGCACCGGAGGGAGGGGGGGGGGAGAGAGAAAAGCCCCGGCTACTGCAACATCTTCAGACCCGCGCGGGCAGCGGTAGCACCGGAGGGAGGGGGGGGGAGAGAGAAAAGCCCCGGCTACTGCAACATCTTCAGACCCGCGTGGGCAGCGGTAGCACCGGAGGGAGGGGGGGGAAGAGAGAAAAGCCCCGGCCTATTACAGTATGGTCCGACCCACGCGGGCAGCGGTAGCACCGGAGGGAGGGGGGGGGGGAGAGAGAAAAGCACCGGCTACTGCAACATCTTCAGACCCGCGCGGGCAGCGGTAGCACCGGAGGGAGGGGGGGGGGAGAAGCACCCCGGCCAGTTAGAGTATGTTACGTCCCGTGCGGGCAGCGGGAGCGCCGGAGAGAGGGGGAAAGATGTACCAGTGTATATATAAATATTTAAAGTGTATTAAATTCCCCCCACCTCAAGCATCTGTACAAACTCCTCCATGACCGGATCAGTGCAGGTCTTGTAAGGAGCTGACACAATTATACAAGAGGATACTATGGAGGAGGAGGAGACACGCACAAGGAGACACGCACAAGGAGACACGCACGCACTCCCCCCCCCCCCCCATTACTTACCCATGCAGAAAGGGCGGTTTGAAGTCCTGGCAACTCCATCCCGCGTCACAGCCAATCAGCTCTGATTTTTTTTTTTTTTCGATTTTTTTTTTCGAGCAGGGGATTTTTTTTTTAGAGAGCAGGGGAAAGGTTACTGGCCACGAGCCAATATCCGATCGCAGCTGGCGAGTTGGCGACCGGGTTTGTCGAGCACTGTGTATATCTATATATATAAAACCAATGTGCACATCTGTACTTAATCATATACACATATATAAAGCTCATTACAGGGAAATACATTTAAACCCTGATATTCATGCAGTTCCCTATGTCTTTATAAAGTTGCATACAATTTGGTATCATTTTGCTTTCCAGAGTATTGTTAAGTAACTTTCTACATCGTTACATGGAAAAATAGACATTTACTGTATATATTAAAATATAGATTATTGAGATTTGCATTAAATGCATAATTAGAAGATTGGAAAAATTACAACAATCAAACAATATCCTCCGGTGATAAATATTGGGACATAAAACAGCACCAGATTTATTTGTGGGTTAAATGCATATGCTTATTTCCTTACTATGAGGAAAGTGATCAAATGACAGAGATATTTTTTATTGATTAAATGAAGATGACTAAAACCTTTTTCTAAATTAAATCGGACAAGTAGAAGTCTTTATTAAATCATTTTTTAAACTTTTAACATTTCCATTGTAAACAAAATCTTAAGGGGATTTAAAAATTATTAGCTAATGTATATTGGTGATCAGACTGTTTGGCAGACCTCAGGCACAAGTAACATGTTAGTTTTGTTCTGTGTTTTGTTTGCATAGTAATTATGAAGCTGTCATTAGTTAGAGAAACAGAAGTAACTGATCTGCTGATTCCCGTGTTCCTGACAATAAATCTCACATATTCATGCTCACAGGATACAGATAACTGTAGAGGATCTGAGTTGCTGCTCTGCACATAACCACTTCCCCAGAGATCTCTGCTGGGGGATTTCAGGCTCACAGCTTCTTCCTGTTCTGTTTCCTGTGTGTCCCTGAAGGACGGGACTTCCATGTGTTTTATCTGTGTGACCTTCACCCGCAGCCCTAAGGGACTTGTATGTATAAGTCTGTAATAAGCTGACATGTCACTGGCACATCTGGAGAAATGCAGCTAATGTGTCATTTTTTATGAACCTTTATGAAATTATAATTTTTGCTGCTTTTTTAAATATTGTTCTTTCCCAATATTGGGAAAACAAGCACTAGGATAGATTTTATCAATAATTTTTTTTTATAATTTCTGATTGGTTTTATAACTTCTGTGTTTGGCCAGTACAAGAAGGGGGTCCTGTTCTTCCCGTCTTTATTCAATTTTTATTTGTCTGTTTTAAAGAACACCCAAATGACAGTGATTGTGTGAAAGAATAATCTTTCCTTATTGTGGTGCGCAATATCATGTCACTCTATAGCAGAAGTGCGCAAACTGGGGGGGCGCAAGATTTTCTACGGGGGGCGGTGGTTGCAGAGGCCCCGCGCTCTGCCCAAAGGCATTTAAATTAAATGCCGGGGGATCACGTGAGGCCTCTGCAACTTCACTTCCCTGGTCTTCGGCGACACCTCGCCACGCAGCGCGCGTCAAATGACACTGTGGGGTCACATCACGTGACGTCATTTGACGCCGGTTTCTAAGAAAGAAGGGGGGCGCGAGCGCTGGGGCTGGCAGGCAGGGGGCGCAGCGCTGAAACTTTGCGCACCCCTCCGCTATAGCATTGAATCATTTCAAATGTAATAAGATTTAAGAAAGAATCATTTTTGTTTTGTTTAAATTCAGAGTGGAGGACTCAAATAGTGATACAGTACCTCCTTCAGGACGGTAATAAACCACAGTCAGATGTGCTCAGTGACAGTGGTACACTTGTTCTTCCTCTACGTATAGTGTGTACTATGCTAGGCTCTTTCAGTATGCTTGTATGAGTTTATTCCCTTGTGAGCAGACGTCTCAGTTTATGTTCCCTGAGATGGGAATAGGTGTGTCTTCTTTGAATAGGTAACTGTCTATCCTAGTATAGAAGGACAACACCATGCGTATCAGAATAGGCAATACCTATTTAATAGTGTGAAAGTAGCCTAGAGTTGGAGTGCCAATATATTGTACTCTAGTGGTGGTAGTGTGGGTACTTTGTACATAGGGAGGCTATATCTTATCTCCTTGGTTCAAGTGTAGCAGATCGAGATCGGATGACATCTGTGTACTGTGTTTAGTAAAATCAGTACAGGCAGTGATGCCGGATGTTTCTAATAGGTTGCCTACAACTCAGTGTGATCAAAACAATGATATGTCTGTTCAGAGGTTCCCTGTAAAGTCAGTCTCAGTGCCCCAGCGTACTGATGTATACCTAGGCTCTGCATTCATTGGCAGAGAGGTAGATGTATACGTTATGCTGTGGCCTCTGCGCATGCTCGTTTAAGCAGCATAGCCTACAATCTGTATGTACACCCTGAACCTCATTGATTAGATACAGACTTATTAGTAGGTTCAGGACATACCGGGCATCTATAAATATACATAGTGTCATAGCAACCATATACATCATTGTCCATTACTTCCGAGTCTGGACACATACATCTTTTTAATTATTCTAGTATTTTTGTTAGTAAAATGTATTTTAACTGTTTGCATGCAGTCGCGTTAGACCTTGATTATACTGTAAGCTTGGGTCTGCAGTGCGCCTTTCAAAGGGATTCTGTGTGTGTGCTGTACCTCTCTGATACAACACATCAACCCTCTATCTGCTCTGCCCACTCCCTGGCAGCACCATTCATACATTTTGGGTTTGAGCGAGGTTTTCGCCACAATTTAGGGTTAAATTCATAGTTTTATTTTTCTCGGTGTAGAGAGATTAATAGCAGAATTACACAGAAAGTTAAAGATATACTTTCAAGGGCAATTTACAATACACCCAGACAGTTGGCTATACTCCCAGATTTATGCATGTCATGTTATTAATTGAAAATTAAGGATACTGCGTTAGTGAATACTGAATCACTGTAGAAGTGTAAAAGTACCATATAGTTTATAGTTTATGTTGAAATAATTATTTGTTTTAAGGATGATTTGACATCTTTTATATTCTGTATGACACCATATAAAGTTCTGTTAGGACACAGAATATACGTATATAACAAAAACCACAACTAAGCTGTGTGTTAATACGGTTATAAAACACACAAGAGATATGCCTTGATGTAGAAGGGTGCATGTTAAAAGAAGCTAAATATCAGGTAGAGAAATGCTTAATGCACACAGCCCTTCTGTGGTAAACCTCAAATGATTGTGGTCAGAGGTGATACAATGGTTGCAGTGTGCCTGCAATAGCCCTTAATAAGTAACCAAGTGTTCAATCAGGTGGAAAAATGTCAGTTCTGCACTCAGGGGTATAGCAGCCACATTAACCATTCTGATGCTGTAATTGCGCACTAAGGGGTCCTCCGAGTGTCTGATAGGGTAAGTGACAAGTCAGTGACTGCAGATCACCCACATACCTCCGCGGACCCTTGATGTAGGTGATGTATTGATCGTTTAGAAGGGTTAGCACTTGGTTAGGCTCAGTACTATACCCGTATGGCGCTGTTTTGGTTAATATTGATACACTGCACGGTTGGAAGAAGTCTCTGTGAGGGGCACTGATTGATGCCACTTGTAAGCCCACACGTGTCAGGAGAAATATATTAACTGATCGCGTGAATATTGCGTAATAAATACCAGGGGTGCGCACCCCTGATATATACCAATAGTACAAGGGCAATATTCGTCTCAAGATTACTGATAACAAACCGACCACAAATCCAGAGGTGTAAGTAGTTAGTTCATCTTATAAGTACAGTGAAGCGCTATGTACATTAATAGCGCTTTATAAATAAACACATACAATACAAAGTACAGCGAAGGTTATACCTGTAGTGCAGCGGCCGTCTCTAAATTGCTGAGAACAGATGCCGCCATAAATGGTGCTAGTAGGAGAACTTTGTGATACAGATAGAAAACTCCGGCGCTCCCTTAAAAACTCTTAGTAGATAATAAATAAATAATAATGAAAAAAAAATATATATATATATATAATAATAATAATAATAAATAAATAGTACAATAATAAAATACTATCCCTTAATCCGTGACCTCTGGACTGCAGCTCAAAATAAAGGAGGAATCCTTCCTTGGGTGTGTGTTTTATGGATGTAGAGGGGGCAGCAGTCTGTTTTTGCTGGTGTGTATGTCTCCAGTGTGTTTTGTGGGTGTAGAGGAGGGCTGCAGCGTGTGTGTGTGTGTGTGTGTGTGTGTGTGTGTGTGTGTGTGTGTGTGTGTGTGTGTGTGTGTGTGTGTGTGTGTGTGTGTGTGTGTATGGGGCTGTTTGTACAGTGGCGATCAGATTTATCAGAAATTGGCTGGATCCGCGACTCTCTGATAATCTTGGTCAGATGCGTTTTTGTTTTTGGTCCGGAGTAAATTGCGTTATTTTAGCGCTCGTGATATTGGCATTTAATTATCGCAGTCTGAAATACTGCAATATCGTCTAAAAACTCAGGGGGGCGATCGCGAGCTGTGGCCTTGGATGTCTAATACTTTAGCAGTTCAATCTACAGTACATCAGTACACAGTCTGCGTGTGCGCGCGCATTAATTGTACATTTGCATATTTATGTATACATTCATTTGCAGTGCTGTACTTTATGTCTCATTTGAAAGTTGTTCAAACGCTTAGGCGTGTACAGTACTTTAACAGTGTCACATTTCGGCATACAGTATACAGTACAGCGCTCTCCCTTCGCTCAGGATAATTTACTGCACTGCAGGGTTTTTCAGCTTCTTATCTTCTCTACATTGCAGTGCATCTCTCCCACACCATTCATTTGAACGTTTGTCTTTCTGGTGTCAATCACATTCCTGCTCATTTTTTATTTTCTCCACAAGCCTGCAAAAACCATCTTTATATTTATTACGATATTCAATCTGTGCTGTACTCTAGCTTTGGACTGTGACACTGTGTGTTTGACTGACATGGTTGACATGTACTGTACTGTATTTGGGAGTGTACTGTAGGGATAAAATTATCACGATGACCTGCCTTCTGAAATTATGTCATTTCTTTCATGAATGTAAAGAAATATTTTTATTTTATCACTTACTGTCAATAAAGGAGATATTGTGTGTTGTTACTTTTATTAATACTGTAAATGTATGTTTTTATTTACTGTACCCGCAGGACATGCACAACTCCAGTCCTCGAGGGCAGCAAACAGACCCGGTTTTCAAAGGTTATCCTGAAAACCGGGCCAGTTTGAAGCCCTCGAGAACTGGAGTTGTGCCGGCCTGTCTGCCTGTCTGATGCAAATGTTTTGAAGTGCTGTGCACTTAAATTGTTTTTACATTGATCACTATTTGTAAATACTGTAAATGTTTTTGTACTTACTCCACCAATAAAAGAAAATGTTGCTTTGTTTTAAATAGTTCCATTGTCTCCTTTGATACTGTAACAACAGTGTTTCTAGAATGTACTGTCCAGGCAGTATAAAACAATACATGCTGTACTGGAATATATGTGGAATAAATGCATACTTTTTATTTTTTCGTGTTTATTATACAGAATATATAAAAAAAGTATTGTATACGGTCTGACAACATCAGCATACTGTTTCAGGTTTTCTATCCTAATCAATAGCAACGGCCACTAAACTGTAGACTCCGGGACGTGGTTTTTTAAATCCGATTCAGCAATGTGCGGGCATTGTTACACAAAGCGATATTATGCCTCCATTTGCCGTTTTCCACAAAGTTGTCCTTTCTGTGGAAAAAAAAGTAAAAGTTTTACTGTAATGGTCCGTCCCACAGTCAGTCCCACCAATAATTTTCTCGGGGGGCACCTCCTGCTCACATGCGCATGCGCATGCGCCTACCGTCGATGTGATGACACGCATATGCATTTCAAGAAGGTTCCAATGCGCATGCGCCTAGCGTTCCAACAATGGTAGAAGCCGCTCAGCCAATGATATTGCTTACAGGAGAATCGCTTGACGTTTGAATCGCACTGATATTGATATTTCCAAAATAAAAAAGAATAAAATAAGGCAACATTACTCACCATAGAATTTCCCATTCAGCTGGCGCCGGCGCTGGGCCACTGCCAATCCAGTATTGTTGATCATACGCGTCTTTGACAGGTGACAGCGGGACTACTACACCTGTAGTCAGCTGATTCGGCTGGAAATCGCTTAGGTACATGCAAGCTTGCTCGAAACTGTACGCGAAATCCAGCTCAGGCTGCAGGTATCCGTGCGTGGACACCGTGGTCGGACCGTTATTGGAAGCCGGTGCTGGTGCTGGCGCATTGCTGCCAGCGACTGTCGTTTCTTACTTGGTTTTAACACGACCTTTCGCCTTTTGCCGTCTGCATCATAGATACGGGAAAAACCCGGTGATACACACCAATACCCTCCAATAAATTGGAGATCAATACGACAAAAACATGGATCGCTACATAACTTTTTCCTTATTGCACGCTTCCACACATGAGGAGCTGGCGAAAATTTAAAAAAGTCAAAGTTTTTGATAAAATACTGATAAATTTGAACAACTGTTGCCATCTTATCATCTGTTGCTTTTATCGCGGCCCATATCAAATAAGCGTATGTTCTGTCAGGGTTTGGGAACACTGGCTGCACTGGAACACTCATGGCGGCGTGTCTGACTCTGGAGAATAACTTAAACTGGTGTTTGTCTTTCTTTAATATGAAAAGCCTAAATTGATACATTATTGTAACCTCTTCCTTCAGTCCCAAGGCCATTTTACAATAGCCCAATGTGGTATCTTTTTCAAACTAAACACCTGCAAGTCGACACATTACTGAAGCCAGAAAAGAAAATAATGTGTGCAACCAGAAATATCTCAATTGTGATAATAGACAGTGTCTTAACAATATACAGTGATATAATTAATAAATTAAATTAAACCCTCATTAGTTTTATGTGCAAGACAATAAAATCCGACACAACCCTACTGTGGAAGTGATAAATGAAACTATACAAATCTGTATGTTTATGGCGTTTGCTGCTGGATGAATGGAGTGGCTCAAACACTCCCAAGAACTGAAAATATAAGAAAACACAAGCGCAAAACGCAATAGTGAAGTAAATCAAACTGTGTTGAATAATTTATAGAAGGGTAATATATCTGCGTACATCAATTGATTAGAACTTAAGCATTTCGTGTACAATACACAAATTACCACACAGCCGTCGGCGGGATAGGCGATGGTGTAGGTGCCCTTGGATGGATGTCTATCACCCTCTCTGTGCATCAGTTGGCTCCGTCGCAGCAGTCAGTGGCATGCAACTCGTCTCACAGCTGCAACTGGGAAAACAGCGGATAGCAGAGATTCCTTAGAGGGGAGCAGTCACACCGTGTGTGTCCCCACACAGTCTCTCAGTCCACAGACGATTCCTCCCTGCACAGATCGAAGTCACCGTTCCCTCGTCTCCACATCTAGCAGCCCGTCGAACAGCCGTAACGTTGCGTCCTGTGCTCGCGTGTGACGTCACACCCGGTGTAAATCTCCAACGGGCGGGGCGCGAACAGTAAAAGTCTCTTGAATTTGTGCAAACAAATGGGCTCAAAGAGATAGTAATCCTACGCGTTTCGTATCTAGATGATACTTCTTCAGGGATACTTTCTTCGTCTTAACTCTAGCATTAAATACCCGCTATTCTTCCCACATTGGTTGACCAATCAATGCTGGGAGCCAATCAGATGCGCGCATACAATTAACTGAGTACAACAAAGATCTAAACAATTTAAGCTAAAACAACATCTTTAATACATATTAAAATTACAAGCTGCAAAAGAAAAAACATATATTAGTACCAATATAACATATGATATTACATATAAAATAACTATCCTTATAATAGCAAATCACTACGTTTGTTCAATGGATCCACTTATCAACCCTATTCCGACGACTAAAAATATATAAGTAAAAGTTTTGTCATAAAAACGATTTTCATAAAAAGGATTTAATAAAAAGCCCACACATCCAGCTCTTCATTTAACCCCTTAGGGACCATACAGTTTAATTTATGAATCCAGTAAGACTCCTGCACTGATAGTGCTTTAAATCTGTCTCCTCCCCTTCTATTACAGGGCACATGTTTAATGCCCTTGAACCTAAGACAGGAGGGATCTTTTTGGTGATATTTTGAATATATTTTTGGTGATATTTTGAATAGTGTCTAGATACGCTATGTTTATCATAGCCGTTTTTAATGTTACGGATATGTTCCTGTATACGTACTTTCAACATCCGTTTCGTCCTTCCGATATATTGTAGTCCACAACTACATTCAAGGAGATAAACTATATATATAGAGTTGCAAGTAACAAAGTCATCAATTTTAAATACTTCATTCGAAAACCTTGGAGACAAATGTCTTACGTTCTCCATGCATATGTTTGCAAACTGAACATTTGCTACAGTGAAAGTTGCCAATTGGTCTCGTGTCTAGCCATCCAATACTTGATTTAATACCTTGTTTTAGTCCAACATCACTTGGAGCCAATACGCTCTTTAGGTTACTGGCTTTTCTATATATAAATCTGGGTCTATCGACCAGACTGCCGCCCAGAACCGGGTCACTACATAGGTTGGACCAGTTCCTGGCCACAATCCACTCGATGTCCCCATACACCGAATTATAGTCGGTAATAAATGCCACATCTATTTTGTTTGATGTATTTTTATTTTTATTTTTATTTGTGTTGGGCTTGACTTTTTGTTTCAACAAATCTTCCCTATCCATCCTTTGTACTCTTTCAAATTCCTTCTCCAGAGAACCTAAGTTGTATCCTCTCTGTACAAAACGGTCCAGAAGCTTTCTTGCCTGTTTTAAAAAGGTTTCATTGCTGCTACAATTTCTCTTTAATCTCATGAGTTGTCCTCCTGGGATATTTCTCATCCATGTATTTTTATGGTTACTTGAGGCCATCAATAAATTGTTCGTGTCGACTGACTTGAAAAATGTTTCAGTCTCAACCTTACCCTCAGTATTAGAGATCAGCTTGAGATTCAAATAATCGATTTCTCTACTGTCTGTATGGTATGTGAACACCAAATTGTGCTCATTCATGTTTATATATGACACAAAGTTTTTGACTGATTCAAGATCCCCATCCCACACGCATACGACGTCGTCTATAAAGCGACGCCATATGACGATGTTAGTGTGGAATGGGTTATTGGCCCAAATATAGTTGTCCTCCCAGTCTCCCACATACAGATTTGCGAAGATAGGGGCAAATCGTGTACCCATAGCTGTTCCGCAAATCTGCAAGTGGAAGTCATTAAGGAACATGACATAATTGTGCTTGAGTGTAAACTCAATGCAATCTAAAACAAAATCCCTGTTTAAGGAATGTAAATTTGAGTTGCCCTTCATACAAGCTTCGACTGCCTCCAAACCCTTAGTGTGTGGAATGTGGGTGTATAGTGCCTGTATATCAAAGGTCACCCAGCTGTAACTGTCTTTCCATTCAAAGAATCTAAATAGGTTTAGTACTGCCGTTGTATCTTTTATATATGAGGGCAATTGGACTACATAGGACTGGAGGAAAGAATCTACATATTGCGATACATTGGCTGTCAGAGATTGAATCCCTGACACAATGGGTCTTCCTGGGGGGTCAACAATGGACTTATGGATTTTTGGTAAGTGATAAAATAAAGGTATCCTTGGAAAGGCCGGATAGAGAAATGAAAACTCAGAATTAGTCATGACTGATAAGGCCACATTTTTATCTAAAAGTGTTTTGAGGCGAGCTTGGAACTCCAAGGTGGGGTCTTTAGTTAGTTTTTATAAAATAGGGGGTCCTGCAATAATCTCAGCGCTTCCCTCTCGTAATCACTGCGATTTTGCAGTACAACCCCTCCTCCCTTATCGGCCTGCCTTATAATCAAGTTTTTGTTTTCTCTGAGCATTTTGAGGGCCAAATTTTCTTTACTATTAAGATTCTTTTTGATCTTACCTATATCGAATTCCTGTGTCAATTTAACAAACTCACTATTGACCATTGTAAAGAATGTTTCTATATACGGGCCCTTGGACTGGGCTGGGTAAAACCTCGATTGAGCCTTGAATGAAGTATGTCTAATGATTGGTTCAGTATCCTCACTAAATGGTTGGACTTGCATATTACTATCGGCCTGTATAGTAGGTACAGACTCCATTTCACACTTCAAAAAATGTCTTTTGAGTGTTAGATTACGTGTGAATTTATGCAAGTCCTTGAATAACTGGAAGGAATTAGGACCGCTGGACCGTGAAAAAGTCAGACCTCGACCCAGAACATTTATTTGATCATTTGTTAAAATCATAGTTGAAAGATTAAAAATGCCTTTTTCTATTGGTGTAAATCTTTTTGCTAATTCTCTTTCCTTTTTGACATGGGTCCCCCCTCTGCTTCCCCGTCTGACAGTGACCTTTTTCTCTGTCTCGCGGGGAGGGGATCTTGGGTCTTGACTTCTAAACTCATCTCTACCTCTAATGGTGTAGCCAGCCTTGTCTTGACTAGCTCTAAAAAAGAGGGAGAGGAACGGCCTGGTGATCGTGAATAGACACTACGTTTCTCACCTATAGACGTCACTTGTGGTGAATTAACATAGGAATCTTTCCGTACGGTTGTGTGGTGTTTCTGACTGTTGGGCATTAGATCTAAAATTAGGTTTAAAATTAGGGTTATAATTTTTGCCTCTATAGTTTGGATTACGTACATGACCATCATGCTGATGGTGGGAACATCCCCCCCCCACCATTCATGTTCCCACCATCAGCATACGACCGGTCATGGGATCTATGTTTATGTTCCTGGTGATTTCTTGATCTAGATTGGGATGAACCAGATTTGTCTCTTTTATTGGGGATGTAGGCATCACCCACTACTCTCCCCCTATCTTCTTTCCTGGCCCAATCCCTTTGTCTATTATTAACATAATCGCCTTTATCACGCATAAATTTGTCGTGTTTGGATTTGAGTAGTTCTTCCTCCTCATTCTCAAGTTTATTCTTGAGATCACATTCAAGCTCCGAACAGTCGGTGTCTATCACCAAAGGTTCAAGAGCCGTTATGGTCTCAAGAATATCCTTCTCCATATTTTTTATTGTGCAATTCCTCTCAAAGATAATCAACCTCATTAGATCCATTGAACAAGCGTCAAGAATATTGTTCCACTCTTGCATAAAATGCATATTGTCCCTACCAAACGTAGGTTTTTTCAGGACTCGCAGTCCTTTAGGGATTCTTTTACAATCCATATAGCTTTCTATTGTTCTTTTCTCAAGCCATATTTTATTCTCACTGAGCAATAATTTCTCTAGATTTTTAAAGAGATCTTTAACACTCACACTAACATTAGTTTCTGGTGCAACAAACTCTTTTTCATCAGAGAATAAAAGACTAAACTGTTCTTCTCGCTTAGCTCTACAATTGACTATGCTCCACACCATATTGAGTGAATAACAGATAAATACACAGTGCTAAATACAATTAAGTGATTAATGTGCAGCACAAAGGAGCAATGTGAATACAGAAAAGAAAATAATGTGCGCAACCAGAAATATCCCAATTGTGATAATAGACAGTGTCTTAACAATATACAGTGATATCATTAATAAATTAAATTAAATATAATTTCAGATGAGATCCAAGGGGGATCAAAAAAGAATCCCCAAAACAAGCACTCAATGCCAGAAAGTGTATAGTTAGATAACAGTGATCCGACAAGGTCAAATTACCTGTATGAAGCTATGTATACGGATTAAGTAACCCTTTATGTCCCACCAAGTCCAAAAGAAAAATAATAAATTTTTATTAGTAATTACTTATTTAAAAACACAAACATTTCAATCACACTATTAAAAATGCCTCTAACCAGAGGTGGTTACTGCGGTCAATATTTCAGGAGTATTTGTCCCTTAAGCACCTGCCATTGCTATCTACTCTATACTATAGGATGAGCGGTCTCATTCCCTTTAGATCTAAATTAAATTAAACCCTCATTAGTTTTATGTGCAAGACAATAAAATCCGACACAACCCTACTGTGGAAGTGATAAATGAAACTATACAAATCTGTATGTTTATGGCGTTTGCTGCTGGATGAATGGAGTGGCTCAAACACTCCCAAGAACTGAAAATATAAGAAAACACAAGCGCAAAACGCAATAGTGAAGTAAATCAAACTGTGTTGAATAATTTATAGAAGGGTAATATATCTGCGTACATCAATTGATTAGAACTTAAGCATTTCGTGTACAATACACAAATTACCACACAGCCGTCGGCGGGATAGGCGATGGTGTAGGTGCCCTTGGATGGATGTCTATCACCCTCTCTGTGCATCAGTTGGCTCCGTCGCAGCAGTCAGTGGCATGCAATTCGTCTCACAGCTGCAACTGGGAAAACCGCGGATAGCAGAGATTCCTTAGAGGGGAGCAGTCACACCGTGTGTGTCCCTACACAGTCTCTCAGTCCACAGACGATTCCTCCCTGCACAGATCGAAGTCACCGGTCCCTCGTCTCCACGCCTAGCAGCCCGTCGAACAGCCGTGACGTTGCGCCCCGCGCTCGCGTGTGACGTCACACCCGGTGTAAATCTCCAACGGGAGGGGCGCGAACAGTAAAAGTCTCTTGAATTTGTGCAAACAAATCGGCTCAAAGAGATAGTAATCCTACGCGTTTCGTATCTAGATGATCCTTCTTCAGGGATACTTTCTTCGTCTTAACTCTAGCATTAAATACCCGCTATTCTTCCCACATTGGTTGACCAATCAATGCTGGGAGCCAATCAGATGCGCGCATACAATTAACTGAGTACAACAAAGATCTAAACAATTTAAGCTAAAACAACATCTTTAATACATATTAAAATTACAAGCTGCAAAAGAAAAAACATATATTAGTACCAATATAACATATGATATTACATATAAAATAACTATCCTTATAATAGCAAATCACTACGTTTGTTCAATGGATCCACTTATCAACCCTATTCCGACGACTAAAAATATATAAGTAAAAGTTTTGTCATAAAAACGATGAAAAAGCTTGTCCTATGACATAAATTGTTAGTCCAATAAAAAAGGTATCACCGAATACTGAAGAACTCATTTATTCTGCACTATCGCAACTGGACTAACGCGGCTATTTTCTGCTTTATAAATATATATATATATTTTTTTTTTTATTTTTTTTCATCTCTACAATCTGAGACTCACAGACTCTGACACTCGCTCACAGACTGACACTCGCCCACTGACACTCGCACACTGACACTCGCACACTCTGACACACTGACACTCACACACTTTCATACTCACACACTATGACACTCGCACACTCTGACACTCACACACTCTGACACTGACACACTCTGAAACGGACACACGGGAGTGCCAACGGAGCAGGGGGGGAGGAAAAGGAGCAAGGGGGGGCAAACGGAGCAGGGGGGAAATAGAGCAAGGGGGGGCAAACAGGGCAGGGGGCAAAAGGAGCAGGGGAGCATGGGAGGTAAGTGGGAGGCATGGAGCAGTACTTACCTTACCATGCAGGATCCATGCAGGAAAAGGCGGCCTCACTTTGCCGGCTCCTATAGAGCTTAGTACGGGCCAAATAAAATCCTGGCAGCGTGCCAGCACGGGCAGCCAATCATGGGGGGGGATTTTTCCTGTGCAGAGAAGCAAGCGCTGCCTGGCGGATCCCAGTGTGCAAAATCGTGTCAAGGGTTCCAGCCGCGCAGGGGTCCCGGGCGGACGGGCCCCCTGACTCACTGGGCCTGGGACGCCAATTCCGGGTGTCCCCCCTGTTGGCGGGCCTGTCCATGATATTAAAATTGCAAAAAGGATAAGCACACCTCCACTGTATAGTAATCTTACAGAAGTTTGGGCCTGTTCCCTGGCAGTATAATGGAGCTTTGTTCTCATTGGTTCTCCTCCGCTCACGTGACCCGACCATCGCGGTACAAAATCAATTTTTTTTGTCTCTAGAAACGCTAGCATCGTTACTCACCCGCACGCGTGCTCTATGGCCATTTTCATTGACTGCATGTGTTTTGTTTACGGAGCACGCAACTGTGTGCACCTTCGCACGTTGTATATACGCGGCCTAAGAACATTGTATCCAAAAATTGGTATCTATTACAGAAGGATCCCTCTATAAGTTATCTGTTCCGGGAGTTTCTGATTTTTGGATATTAAAAGACAGAAGAATATCAGAAATACGATGATTAATTATGGAAACAGTGTTGCACTATATTCTGCTGTTTTCTAAACCACATATTCCCTGGGATATTTGGCTCTGGATCTTGTTTCTCTGTAACTGACAAGTTGATTGGAAATCAGTGACATCCTTCCCCTGTCCCCAGTAATCCAGTGCAGCCCAGTATTACCCTGCAGTGTTATGGAGCAGAGTATTAGAGGAGGGGTAGGAAGTATTCCTGTATCTCAGAGGTTTGGGTGGGGAGGGGGCAGCTCATACGTCACTATTCCCCCCTGCTGCTGTGATGGGATGTGCCAGGCACCCGTGGAAGGTTTTGCACAGGAATGTATCACTGTGACTCCCATCACAATAATACAGGGAGTCACAAAACCCTGTCCCCCTATACAAGGGATGTGGGAGATCCAGACACAGTGAGGGATCTACAAGGTTTACCCGAAGGGGGGGGGGGGGTTATATCTGCCCTTCATAAATCTCCTCTTATCTGAGTCATTCATTCTCACCAGTCTCAGGTGGTTAAGATTAGATTGCAAGCTGTTTGTGCCAGGATTCCTGCAGCTGCAGTATGATTACAGATGTGGTGACGTCCTGTTCTAATGAGGGACGGTTACAATGAGGAATATTTCTGTGTTTCTTGGTCCCGGAGAAATCCATCCCCCACATTACAGAACATTTTCTCAGGTTTGTGTCTGATGGAAACAATGTTTATTACATTCCCGTTTAATAACAGTGATAGAGAAACTAGAAGCCTTGTGTGTACTGAACCTGCACTTCTTATTTAGGCTTTTCATGTGTTGCTGCTGCCCCCTGCTGCCAAAGTGAGGAGGGACAGGACAGTATTTGTCACAGTCCTGTGAGGTCTCTTGTCACTGTGTCTCTCGCGCAGTAATACAGGGCGGTGTCTTCAGTTCTCAGGTTATTCATTTGTAGATATAACATGTTCTTATTATTGTCTCTGGAGACTGTGAATCGCCCTTTAACTGAATCCTCATAGTATGCGGTGCCCCCGCTGGGGATAATATAGGACACCCACTGTAACCCTCCCCCGGGACTCTGTCTAACCCAGTTCATGCTATAGCTGCTGAAAGTGAATCCGGAGGCTGCACAGGACAGTGTGTGAGAGGCTCCGGGCTTTATCTCCACTGGGTCCGACTGGGCAAGTTGGACATCAGACAGAACCCCTGAAAGAGACAAACACCATGACACATAAGGACACTTCTACACACATGTGATCTCAGGGACATTAATCATTTAAATGACATGTTATCCTGATCTTGTGTGACATGTCTCCTGGGAAATGTTACCTGTTAAACATGACACTAATAATCCCAGCCTGAGAAAAGTCTCCATATCTGCAGAGTTTGGGGGCAGTGTGGGAGTGTCAGGGGGTGAGCGGCTCCTGCAGGGGACAGAGTCACTTCCTCTGCTATATCTGGGACTCGGGGACAGAGACTTTTATACACAGGACATGTGGTTACTTTATTTGCATATTGTACTAATTATATATAAATAACCAGCGTGCACATCTGTCCTTAATAATATATACTTATATAATGCTCATTACAGGGAAATACATTTAGACCCTGATATTCATGCAGTTCCCTATACAGTATAAACTGACATACAATTTGATATAATTTTGCTAGTCAGATTATTATTAAGAATATAATAATTTTTATTTTGGTAATACTTTTAACATTTCCATGGCAAACAACAGCTTTGGGGGATTTTACAATCTTAAATGTTTTTTTTTTTGGGGGGGGGGGATCAGACTGTTTCTCAGAATATAAAGACACAGGTAACATGTTAGCTTTGTTCTGTTTTTTCTTTGTATAGTAATTATGAAGCTGTCATTAGTCAGAGAAACAGTAACTGATCTGCTGAATCCTGTGTTCCCGACAATAAATCTCACATTCATGTTTACAGGATAAAAATAAGTAAGACAGTTACTTTATGGGGAATTTGATATTTCTTAGTGGCCAATTACACAGAAATCAGTCAAATCTACAATTTAAATGGAACTTTCCCTTCGTCCCCCTGTTTTTTTCTCTCAGAACATTTCCTTTTGAATAAAAATAGCCCCAAGAGCAATGCGGTGCTGCCTGTCTGGCAGCCAAAGGGTTACATTAGTACTGTATGGTATCTATGTCAATGCTGGGCTTTTATCTGTCCCATATTAAGGAGCTTAGACCCATAGGGGAACGGGACAGCATGACCACTGAGCTGAGACCCTGGAACCGCCTCCTTTTCTCCTCTTTCCCATTACTGGTGGGGGTTGTGGGTAAGGTTGAGTGGGAGAGGTTGGGCTGGCTGGGAGATGTAGGGTTGGGTGGGAGAGGTAGGCTAGGGCGGACTGGGAGAGGTTGGGATGGGTGGGAGAGGTTGGGCTGGGTGGGAGATGTAGGATTGGGAGGGAGAGGTAGGATTGGGAGGGAGAGGTAGGGTTGGGTGGGAGAGGTTGCGCTGGGTGGTAGATGTAGGGTTTGGTGGGAGAGGTTGGGTTGGGCTGGCTGGGAGAGGTTGGGATGGGTGGGAGAGGTTGGCTTGGGTTAGAGAGAGGTTGGGCTGGGTCGGAAAGGTAGGATTGGGAGGGAGAGGTAGTGTTGGGTGGGAGAGGTAGTGTTGGGTGGGAGAGGTTGGGCTGGGTGGGGTCTCCAAGTTCCTGGTCTGCCCATAACCACTTCCCCACAGATTTTTTACTGTTCACATGGATACAATGCAGCAGAAGTTCTTTACAAAGAGGTATCACGGGAAAACTATAAAAGATGCGGCTATTAAAGTAGACAACTACACACGTGAGAACTTGCTATCTGCTGGACCAAAAAAAGAAGGAATACCATTTATACATAAATTTAGTCTGGCATCCAGATATATTAAGGCCGTGAATATGCTAAATGCGCACGACAGGGGGCGATCTGCGTTCTTTGCTAATCTGCTAATGCGTGCGACGGGGGCGTGTCACAGTGATGCGACGGCCGTGACATCACATCCGCATCGCTCTGCATCTGCAAATACAAATATGGAGCTCTCCAAGAAGCAGTATGTGATGTTGCTGATGGATAATACTTATCTAAAAACGATGTAACTTGATGGGAGAGAAACAAACGTCCATGACATCAATCGCAAGCGTGAAACACTAAGGGAATTTGCAACTTTGTACCAAGAACTTCGTACGCATGCCAGGAAATGTTTGGAGTACATGAGAAGGGCAAAAGCTACATTTGATTATTTTTGGGACAAATACAGGACAAGATAACCCTAAAACTAATTTATGTCACATAATTCATGCAGAAGAAAGGCTCATGCTCACTTTGAGGTTAGTTGTACTAATTGTACGATTGATTTCTTTTGGGGGGAATCCATTTTGGGGCGGTGGGATTCAATGTGTGTGTATGCTGCAGGGGGTGGGGGAGGGTCCATGTGGTGTGTGTGTTTGGTAAAGGAGGGGGGGTTGTCATGTGTGTGTGTTACAGGGGGGGGGGGGTGCCCGGTTGTGTGTGTGCGTTGTAGGTGAGGGTACTATGTTTGTGTGTTTGTGTTTGCGGTTAGTTGTTCAACTGTTATTGTGAATGTAATACATTTATAAACTGTTATTTAATGTACCTGTTATTAAATGTAGATTCTTTGGGGTTTGTATTTTTATATGTGTGAGTAAACAAGCCACTGCTTGGCTGTTTGCACAGACGGATTACAGTGTGGTATGTGGGCTTTTCCCCAAGGACTCCAAACACACTGCTAGCGTTTCTCTACCTCACAGTCTATGTTCTATGAGACCACATCTCTCTAGAGCCTTGCTTTGCCAGCTATTATTACTTTAGCTCTTGCATTAATTCACAGTTGTTGCTTTGCGCTCTGACCATAGTACCTATAGTCTGACTTCCATTGCCTCAGGGATTTGAGTCACGGGGTACAGGAAAGTACCAGGAGACTACGGTCTCCCTGGGAACGGGCCTGAAGAAGGGGTCATATACCCCGTAACGTTCGTTGCCCCCCTTGCCCTGGACTTTCCTCTCCCCCCCCTTGTTTCCTTACACCCCCCCCCCCTTTTCCCCATCCCTCTCTTCCCTCCCTCCCTGCTTTCTCCCTGCTCTTTGACTTAGATTACTCCTTCTTTAGTGGTGCATCTTTTTAGACATCAGCAGTTAGTATTTTTCTTTTGTTGCACAGAGTTTGTATAGCATTAAATTCTTTTGGCTGATCCATCCACTTTTTCTGTATTACTTTTGAGTGCCGGGAACATTTTTGTATATAAAAGCTGATAGATTTGTACAACTTAAAAAAAATGAAACTTGAAATCCTTATTTCTGTATAATATCACTTTTACAATTCCTTAATATACTTCTTTTATTCCCGTTACAGATTTCTAGCCACTGGAACACCATTTCGTGGCTTGGCATTTTCAGTGAAGATGGGCAAAGTACAGTTGTCCATGAGAGAAGCGATGCTATTTACAATGCATTCCAGGCTGATCATATGCCATTTCCTAGTGTGCAAACGTTGCGTAATGTGGCTAAGGATTTCTATAGCAAATGGAATTTTCCAAATTGTGTCGGCTGTATAGAGGACAAACATATTTGCATAAAATCCCCCCAAAATTCTGGCACCATGTACTTCAATGTAAAACAAATATTATCACTGCGCTTCTCCGTATAAGGAGCATGCATCTTGTGAAGGAATTGGCCATACAAATGTGCAAAACAGAAAGAGAATCCCTGCGCTTCTCCCTTTGGGATAGCAATCAATGGGGAATGTATATATATATATATGTATGGTGTAAATACCTATAAGAAAAAAGGAGACTTTTGGTATACATCCTTTGATCAAATAATGCCAAGCCTGCTAACCACGTCAAGGTAAGTCACAATAGCAGGTCCCTACGCTAAATACATACTAGTGTTATGTGAAATAAGCCAAGAAGGGGTTAAAATATCAAAGCATATGCTTATATAAACTAGTGCAGTTAAAAACTGGTATATACCAGTACAGATACAGGCATACCCCGGTTTAAGTACACTCACTTTAAGTACACTCGCGAGTAAGTACAAATCGCTCAATAGGCAAACGGCAACTCACGCATGCGCCAGTCAGCACGTCCTGAACAGCAATACTGGCTCCCTACCTGTAAAGAAGCAGTGCGCAAGCGGGGAGTCTATAGAGCCTGTTACAAATGCCTTATTTACATCAGTTATGCACGTATATGACGATTGCAGTACAGTACATGCATCGATAAGTGGGGAAAAGGAAGTGCTTCACTTTAAGTACATTTTCGCTTTACATACATGCTCCGGTCGCATTGCGTACGTTAATGCGGGGTATGCCTGTACTCACATGTAAGTGAAGTGAAATAATGGGACCTTGCTAGGAGATTATATACCTAGAAGAGGAGGGGCTGGCCTGCCACAAACTGCTCAATAAGCATTTGCAGGTGATTGGCCAAATATATTAATTACACCATATTAGTGTTGCCCTCTAGGAGCGTGCTGCTAAGAATTAAAATCGGCCCAACAAATAATGTAAAACAAATATAATCACCGCGCTTCTCCGTATAAGGATTAATATATTTTTTGAAAGACACGACTCATGATTTACAATTTCTTTTCTTCAATGGTAACCAATAGTTTTTTAATTCACTGTCAGCCTTCATTTTTTTGCCAGCGGTTCCTGGGACGTAGCGTTCTTGCAAAGTGAATCATCATCAATAGTCACGTCTCCTGCTGCGTCTTCCGTACTACCTGGCGGTTCTACATGTGAAACTGCTTGTGCAGGCAACATTTGTTCTTTTAAAAACTGTATTTTATAAAATGGACAGGAGGACGTGAATTCAAACGTACTTGGTCCTGCGTCCCCTGAGTGTGGCTGTTATTTATTTATTTTTATTCTCTACGGAATAAATCGCGTCAATTTTTCCACTTTCCTTTCGCGAGATCAGCTGAAAATAAAAATAAAAAGTTCCCATTAAATGTCAATCAATTTGCAATGTGACACTTTTTAAGGCTATGGATGAAGCAGTCAGCAATTATAACCTTCAACAAATTCATGCAATACATCAAGCTTTCTGCAATTAAAACTTTCACCAATATCATGCAATAGATCCAGCATTCTGCAAACAAAAACCTTACCCAAACTCATCTAAAAGATCAAGTAATCTGCAATTAAAACCTTCAACATTTTCATGCAATGGATCAATCAATCAAGAATTAAATAAATAGACAATTTCATGCAGTAGATCAAGCATTTAGCAAATGTAATAAATACGCATTTTATGACATGATTAAATACATTTACTTACATGTAATGGACAATATTTCTCCTATTCCTTTCCACAACTTATCAACAAAATTACGGTCGTGGTAAGCCATAGCCTAGGTCCCCAGTGTCAGGTGCAGTGCATGGGGCCCAGGACACCTGCGAACCCCCAACCCTGCCCGCGCGGAGTGACTGGGGCCGTAGCTTTACTAAGTTGATTCCAGAGAGAATCTCTTTTGAAGATCTCAGAAATCAACTGTTCGATAGTGGAATTTTCCATGATCAGGGCCGCCAACAGAAATCATGGGGCCCAGGACATCCCCCCCCCTCCCCCCACAACCCACAGCGCACCTACCACGAACATTTATTTTTTACTTAACTGATTTCTTGTTATTGTTAATACGGAAAAAAATATTACAATGCAATTTGTTTATTTTAATATTTTCAACAAGACAAATATACCCAATGCTACATCCTATGTTACAAAAGGCCTGGGGGGATTCAGTATGGGCCTGGGGGGTGGGGGGCAGTTGGATGATCAACTTTGTTAGGGCTCCGGCGGGAGGATTTGACACAGAGACAGACAGTGAGAGAGAGAGTGGGGGTGAGGGGTGAGGGGGTGGTTGACTGACTCTTGTATGGGTGACTGACTGATACTTGAGTGGGTGGGTGACTGACACATGGGTGGGTAACACATGGGTGGGAGACTGATGGGTAGGTGACTGACGGGTGGGTGGATGACTATGACTGACTGTGGGTTTGGTGTCTGTAGTCATTCACACACAGACACACACACCACAGACTTTGACACTCACAGAATCTTGACAAAAAGGGAACAGTCCACACGTGTAGTTTCAGGGTAAATGAAAACGTTCTGTGGCTTTATTTCTCCACAGCAACATAACATGCGGGTACACTGTCCCTTTAAACAAAGCAAATCCTGCTCCACGATGGGAGAAACTGACTAACACAGCAGGCCTATCTAGCAGGCTGGCTGGTTAAGCTATAACCAAACCGTAAGTGTCTTTTAAGCAGTCAGAAAAACAAAGGAACAATTCTTACTTTGGTTGCAGTAAGTAGTGTGCTGTATCCGTCTGGCTAGCAGCACATCTATCCGTGTGCTCTGGTCTGAGAGAGACAGCTACTGCCAGTAACAAGATCCTTTTCTACTTTGCTGGCTATCAGGTGTCAGCTTACATTCTGATTACCTAACTTCCACCTGAGTTAACCCTTATGAGTGCTGGATGAAGCACTCAGACATATGTCTCCCAGGCATAACTGATAGGAGTTGACTTCACTCTGTCACAGTATGTCTCCTCCATCATACCTAATCCAGGACACCCACTGTAACCCTCCCCCGGGACACTGTCTAACCCAGTACATGTTATAATCGGTGAATGTGAATCCGGAGGCTGCACAGGACAGTGTGTGAGAGGCTCCGGGCTTTATCACCACTGGGTCAGACTGGACAAGTTGGACATCAGACTGAGCCCCTGAAAGAGACAAACACCATGACACATAAGGACACTTCTACACACGTGTGACCTCAGGGACATTAATCATTTAAATGACATGTTATCCAGATCTTGTGTGAAATGTCTCCTGGGAAATGTTACCTGTTAAACATGACACTAATAATCCCAGCCTGAGAAAAATCTCCATATCTGCAGAGTTTGGGGGCAGTGTGGGAGTGTCAGGGGGTGACCGGCTCCTGCAGGCACAGCACATGACGTCACCCCGTCGATCGACATGTGACATAATGCATTGTGACCGTGCTTGTCACATGTCGTCGACGGGGTGACGTCATGCGCTACGTATACCAGGGACCAGGGTGCAATGGTTGTGGGTGTGTTTTTGCCTGACATGCAGACCTTGCCTCTCTGGCCCTTGTGCGCAGTGACGTCGCACTTGGTTATTGATTATGTGTTACGGCGGCGTGATCTGACGGGGTTGCGTCACGGGTCATGGGTCACGCTCCCGCACCACGTGACGTACCCGGACGTCACTGTAACTGGCCCATGCGATCGAGTGGTAAGTATAAATTGCACTTTGTATGTAACTCTTGTATTCACATTGATAAAGGACTGTAGAGGTCCAAAACGCGTTGGTGTGCTTTGTAACCTTTTTCTGATTCATTAAATAGCTTTTTATTGGGAACGTACACCTGTTGGTTTTATTGCTGCATCTAGCGCTGGATATAGTGCTTCGTTTTTTCTCCCTCCACTTTTGCATTAAACGGGCAATGGATGGAAGGGAAGTAAACATAATTATGCCCCTTTACAAAGCATTAGTAAGACCATACCTTGAATATGGAGTACAATTTTGGGCACCAATCCTAAGAAAAGACATTATGGAACTAGAGAGAGTGCAGAGAAGAGCCACCAAATTTATAAAGAGGATAGACATTCTAACTTATGAGAAGAGGCTAGCTAAATTAGATTTATTTACATTAGAAAAGAGGCGTCGAAGAGGGGATATGATAACTATATACAAATATATTCAGGGACAATACAAGGAGCTTTCAAAAGAACTATTCATCCCACGGGCAGTACAAAGTTCTCGTTGCCATCCCTTAAGGTTGGAGGAAAGGAAATTTCACCAGCAACAAAGGAAAGGGTTCTTTACACTAAGGGCAGTTAAAATGTGGAATTCATTACCCATGGAGACTGTGATGGCAGATACAAAAGATTTGTTCAAAAAAAGGTTGGACATCTTTTTAGATGGGAAAGGTATACAGGGATATACCAAATAAGTATACATGGGAAGGATGTTGATCCAGGGATTAATCCGATTGCCAATTCTTGGAGTCTGGAAGGAATTAATTTTTCCCCTTATTGGGGTTTTTTGTTTGCCTTCCTCTGGATCAATAAGTAAGTATAGATATAGAATAAAGTATCTGTTGTCTAAATTTAGCATAGGTTGAACTTGATGGACGTACGTCTTTTTTCAACCTCATCTACTATGTAACTATGTAACTATGTAACTATATGTAGCTGTTTGCTGTATAGCTGTGTAATGCTGCACTTTTCTAGCATGAAGGCTGTGAGTGACAGCTTCTGCATAGACCTCCAGCACACGGTCTCTGTTTTACTATCCTGAAACTAGGGTCACGTTTGAAGTATGAATAGCTCCAGTTAGCTTTAACTCATTGTCACGATGAGATCAACTTTTATCAACACATTTATATTTCTGGGTACTTGATTGAACAGAACAAGTTGCAAAATAAATTGTAATTTATTTCCTTAATAGACAAACACACGGCATCTGCAGAATACACTTAAAACACACTCACTGGGATCAGGAAACGAAATTAATTGTCCTTGGAACGAAATAAATGGTCCTTTGCTTGCCAGTGCAAGAAATGCAGCCTTGGTTTTAAAAGTCCTGTGGTTATGTGGTTGTTAACCCCTTCACTCCAGGACTGGTTGCTGCTGTACTGGAACAAAGTCTTGCATCTTTACATCATGGATTAAAATTCAGGAATCACACTGGGAATAATTGGGAAACCACATTTATAGACTGCCCAAAGCTATCTTTAACATGTGGATCCAATCCCCTCGTGGGAACAATAAAACCCACGAATAGCCAAGTGACCCACAGTTCATAAGACCGGTCAAAAGGGCTGTCCGGTGGGCAGGGCGCATGGGTCAGGTTGACGCCCATGCCACTTAGCATACCTGGGCTACACCCATAACTTGGGGCCACTAAGTCTGATTTTTGACTTAAAGGTGTCACTAGCCTGACATCTGCTGTGCATCAGTATGCCAGAATTGTATACATTATGGGCCTCTGGGTCTTGTCATACTTGACACTCTTTTAGACAGGGGGACTCTAAATCTGTGGGAGCCTTTTGAGGCTCCATCATAAAAATAATTACAACCCTTTGAGGCTTGGTCATAAAAATACCGAAGCTCATTCACCCATATCACAGCTGGAGGTCCAAGTAATTCCTGCTTGGATTTACAAAAAAAATACATCCTGCCTTACATTTAAGATCTGTTATCATGTGTTGGTTAGAGGATATGGCAAGCAATGCATCTTGTCTTTTACCCTCGCAGACAGGGAATGGCCTGCACATGGGGAATAAAAATGGCGGGGACAGGGCAACAACAGTAATGCATGGCAAATCAGCTATTAACCCTTTCCTCCCCGTCACACTCATGTCTTCCCTCTTCCAAAGCATCACACGTCCTCAATGTCTTTCTTAACTTTATTGCAGAAGTAGAAAACAACGGGTACTTGTAGGTGTAGTGTGAGAAGAGAGTGCTTCTCTGTTTGGAATGCTTCTATGAGGTGGACTATGGTAAGACAGAAAGGCCTTACCAGGGGTGGATGCAGACAGGTCTGTACTCACTGTGATCTTAGGTGGAAAAGGAAGTCAGGGGCAAGGGTCACACTAAAAGTGAAGTGAGACTACACTAACTATCAGCAAGGACAGGGGGGAATGGGAAAGCCCATTAACTTGGATGACTGGAGATGGTGCCAGGGCAACAAGGGGTGTGACAGACTGGGAGGAAAAAGGGCAACATAATGTATCCTTTCCATCTTCACTGGGAGTAAAACTGCACGGAAAGTAACATCCAAGTACAGCTAGCAGGCAGAACTGCCAAGGAAAGGGGGGGGGTGAAACAGAGAAGGCAGAAATGGGTATTTCTGTTCCATGACACTCCCTGTCTGGTATCTGGAGATACCACTATATAACAGAATATGTGGAACATATGTGCAATGCAAACATAGCATAACAATGCAAAAGTCCATGTCCACATAGAGAGGTGATACCGGCCGGTACCACTGGCGTCAAAGTCCTTTGGCCAAAACCTTCTGGTAAGGGAGGCCAGGTGGATGCACAGCTCCAGGTTAGCTGGTTGCACCACAATGCCTTCGTGTAAAGGTTTCTTGCACTGTTTTCTTTCAACTTTGTGAGAGAACAGTCCTTTTGTCTATATAGTTTTCTTTACAGAGTGCATTACCTCGTGGATATGCCAGTCGTGGTAGTCTGTCACCCTATCACCTGGCGTTTGGCAGAAGGAGATGGCCTTTGTCTCCTTGCAGAAGCGGATCAACACACCTGGAAGACTGGTTGTCAAGTCTGATCCAGTGAGTAGTGCGCCGTTTGGAGAGGCTTCCTGATGCTGAGCATTGGAGCTGAACGTTACCCAGATCTGGCTGGGTTTCTGATGGTGGTGGACACCAGATGATGGGAGGTGCCGGCATTTTTTACCTTACTTCAGTGAAGGCGCTGGCTCTGCGTGTCCGCTAAGGAATCTCTTCCACGTGAAGACCACAATTTGATTCTTGGCATCCGGCTCCCTTTGTGGGTTGCGGCGGAGCGAAGTGAGCTTAGAGATGGCATGTTCTTTATTGTTTGGGAGGCGTATTTTTGGTGAACGCACTGGTAGCGGAGTCACCCAACTGCCCGGTCCGTCTTTGGAGAGCTCCTTGACTGTTAACCTCGGGAATCCTCTATCTTCCCTCGATGGTGTTTGCTTGTCATTGTCCCTTGTTGTCTGGAACGCTGTACGCCCTAGGTCATCGGAACGTTTCTCTTGCATGAGAACGTCTCCACGTACTTTGACGATACTCCTTTGTGTCTCTTTGTTAACTGCCGTCAGGAGGTTGTTTCCTCCCTGGACATGATGAAGAACAGTCTCTTTTGTCCTTGTAAATCCCTTTGTGAAATGTCTCTGCGACTGTCTCTTTTTTGACGTGTGAGAGGACAGTCTTTTTACCACTGTGGCTTCACCTGCAGGGCGCAATCTTTTGCGGCTATGCCAGCCATGGCAGTTGGCCGCTTTGCCACTTGATATTCTGTGGAGAGGAATGGCTGTACGTCTCAACCGTCTCATTGCTCTCAGGAGGACTGTCTGATTGTTTATTGTCTTTTGGACGATCCCTTTGTCGGTCACCTTTGGGGGGTTACTTTCTTCCTTCGGTGGAATCGACTCATCATCCTTAGCTGTCTGGACTGCTGAGCATCCTAGGCCATTGTCACATCCCCCTGATGTGATGATGTTTTTGTTGATCTCAGGGGTATGACCTTTTCTCTTCTCTTCACTTGGCCCTCCTGTCACTTGGAGATGGCCAAGACATGGTTCAGAGAGGGATGTGTATCCACATTCTGTTATCACCGTTCTGCGGGCGTCAACATAGTCTTGTCCGTGCCCTTTGTCAGAGCACACGTTGCCCACTATCACCCATCCTAGGTCAAGTCTTTGGGCGTATGGTGCGTTGTGGGGTCCGTTACGCTGTTTACAGACTTTGTGCACCCTCAAGATGTCCCTACCGAGCAGCAGCAAGATCTTGGTGCCTTGTTCTACCGGCGGGATGTAGTTGTCTATTCCCCTGAGGTGCGGGTGATGACGTTCCACGTCTAGTGTGGGAATCTCATCCCTGTTTGCAGCCATGTAGTTGCACTCGGTGAGGGTGGGGAGAGCTATCTTCACTCTGTTATCCATTGAACGTATGACATAGCCGCTTGCTCTTCTCCCTGTTGTCTCAGTTGACCCTGCACAGGTTCTGAGGGTGTAGGGTGAGGCATTGTCTTGTGAGTTGAATAAGTTGAAGAATTCCATCTTCGCCAATGATCTGTTACTTTGATCGTCGAATATTGCATACATCCGAATAGCCCTCTCAGGTTGTCCCGGGGGGGTGCACTGTGACAAGGCATATTTTGGAGCAGGATATTTTGTCACTTCCTTTTCCGCAAACCTCGGTGCACTGAGACGTGACAGATGTTGGCTCTCCTTCCTCCCCACCATACTCCGCTATGGAGGATGGGTTGTTGAGTTGGTGGAGTGTCAGCGCTTCTGGATGTAGCGATGTTACGTGCTTGTCACTTTTGCACACTACACATTTGATGTCTTCTTTACAGTCTCGGGCTAGGTGAGTCCTGGAACCACAGTACCTGAAGAAAACTCCGAATTCTCCGAACAACTTCTTGCATTCCTCTAGGGACTTCATCCTGAACCCAAAGCATCTGTTAAGTGGGTGTGGCTTCTTGTGCATGGGAAATTCCCTGTTTGGGTCCCTTGGTTCCTCGTCTCTGGCGACCGACTGATCGGGAGTAGTTTGGGTCATGGAAGACACGTCCGTCCTGTGGACCGAGATGGGTGTTTGAGTGTTACCGTATGTAAGGTTAAAACTGTCTCCTGTCAGCTCTGTTCCCCTCAGGGATTGATAAGGTTAAACAACAGTAGATGCTGGCCTTGCTATTTCTCAGAGGCTATTGTAAATAGCTTTGAAAGCAGCTGTTTTGAGCTTGTCATATGCTGTTAAAGCAAGACTACCAGAAGACAGGACTTGTATATCTCTTGCTCAGCAGTTAAATGTTTTAAAATTTACAGAAAAGGCATTATGTAAAGGTTACATGTAAATTTAGATGTGTGATCCATATTTGTAACAGATGACAACGTTTTTTTTGTCCCTGCCTTATGTATAAAAAACTGCTTTGTGAACCATTAAAGACAGTTGTAAGAAGTCAACCATAGTCTCCTCTGAATTCCAACAGCTCCGGGCCCGTCTGCTATACTATTTGAGACAAACACATATCCGTGCCGTATGAAGCTCCCGGGAGAAATTGTGTGTGTGTGTATTTAGCTTGCCGTAACGGATGACCTGATCTGTAGAGATCTAACCGTTTTGGTGACAGAAGTGGAATTTTGCACAGGAAAAGGGGCGAGTAAAGATTATTTTTATTTGTTTCTCACCTTTTCCTCTGCGAAACTAAGTAACCTAAATTTATAAGGGCAAAAGAACAAAGGGTGAGAGTCCCTATTGTTTAATCGAGGGTAAGTCCCTGATTTATGTAACAAAGGGTGAGAGTCCCTATTGTTTAATCGAGGGTAAGTCCCTGATTTATGTAACAAAGGGTGAGAGTCCCTATTGTTTAATAGAGGGGTTGAGTCCCTGATTTATATAACAAAGGGTTGAAGTCCCTATTGTTATATAACAAAGAGTTGTTTAAGAAAAACGAACGGTATATGGTCTCAAATATGATGGTAATTTAGGATAAGCTAATAATTATTTAGGTTAAGATGATATTAAGAATGATGAGACTAACCTTATTGCATGTTGTTAAGATAAAATTCCTTTATAAGTTGTTTATGGGATTATAAGTATATGAAGAAATGTACTGTAGTATGAGTTAAAATGACCCTTATGGATGGAAAATGTTGCTAACTGAATTTTTTTACCATTTAAAAAAAATGTAGTTCTATCTCCTGCCCATATGATATCAGGACAATTACCTCCATATGTTGCCCCATTTACCCCAGTGTCTTCATTCCCAAACCCCCTGAGTCCCTTAACTCTTTCTGGGTCACAGGCACTGAGGCAATCTTCAACTAAGAAGTTTTTACGACTTCACTAAGAACCTGACTGAACAGCCTCTAGACCTCTGTCAGGGACTGTTCATGGGATGAATGCAGTGTGGCACGGGGATGAACAGGTCCCTCAATTAACACTCGGGCACAGCAACAAAACTGGGATTTTTCTTTTGACAATCTGTCCCCATCAAGTTAGGTAAGAAGTTGTGTTGAACAAATGGGGAATGTTGGGGAAATAAGATAACTCCAAATTATATTAATAAGGAAAATAAAGGGTTTGTATCCAAATATGTCAAAATCAGCTGTCTTTCTCTCTCACTTGCCTCCATGTATAAGCAGCTGCAAGTAGCCCCCACCCTTTTTCCTCCAGCTATTTTTACACAGGCATAGGAATGTACCAAAATCGTGAATGGCAGCAGGGCTCTTAGGAAACATGCAAACCCAAATTATTTGTGCAACATTTACTGAGTATGAGTATATATTAAGTTGAAATTAATAATATTTTCCCGTCTGAATTGAAAAGTGGAAAACAAGAGTATAACAGGTATAAGGTTTCTTTTTCCCTGAGAATGTTTTATTTTTAAGTATGGATATGGTAAAAAAAAAAAAAAAAAGGTTGATTGATTGAGTAATCCCTATGTGTGTGCTTGTAAGAATCTGAGTGAATTCTATCCATATGAAAGTGTTATTTGCATTGAATAATAAGAATACCGGTTTATTATATGTATACAAAATTACTATTCAGGGACTTGCAAATGCTTCTAGAAAAGAATATAAGTAATTGCTCATGTTGAAATCTAATTTTTAAATGTGTACACCCCCACTATAATATAAACTAATTTACACTGGACAGGGGAAAGTTTTGGGTATCTGTGGAGAAAAAGAATAAAGAAAGGATGAATTATTTTTGTAAAAAAAGTCTGGTCACTGGAATTATAAGGATGTTTATCGTACTGGCCAGGCGATTTATTTCCTTAACCAGAATTACAATTCTTTTCCTCTAAATCTCCACAGATAAAATCAGGTGAATATGTTATATAAAATAACAGGCGAAATATATTCTAGACACAAAGCTAACTAGAAGCTCAGTATTTTAAAAGTAGTTAAAAAAAGTTAATTATGATATGAAGAAGAAAAAAAAAGGATATCTTTATTAATTTAGTCTGCAGGATCAAACTGTTTAGTTTTCCTATTTATTAGAATAGGTGAGAAAATATGTGTCTGTTATTTTTGTAAAAACTGGTTGAATGTGTGAAAGAAGCGTAAAATTCTGTTTGTTTAGTATCTGCGCTCTGTGCTCTTTTTATGTATAACCAGTATCTAAACTGTCTAAAAGTATATGTTAAGCCTATAATTTTCTGTTTAACAAAGATCCAGTTTTAATTTTTGAATACCAATAACATTGTCGGGCTGTGTGAAGAGCTGCATATTTCAAGCTGTCCCAAATTGTATTGCAGTAACCAGTAATTAACCATTTTTTCTGTTACAAGGTTTTGGCAGGAAGCCCAGAGAGTTATTTGAGCTTGTTATATGGCTTGAAATGGAAACAGTTGTAAATTGATTAATATAGAGTTCAAATGAACAGAGGACAGTAACCCAGAATGAGCACTCTAAACACCTGGTGGGTAATGAAGTGGTTAAAACTTAAATCTTTAATATCCGTGTAAAATAATGGGTATTAAAACATATATTAAAAGCTCAGATCCTATAGTATGAACACTATGTAATGTTCTGGATCACTGATGAACTGCATAAAATCACTAAACTAGTGTCTTGCAGTGGGAACAGGTGGATAATGTAACCACTAGTCCAATATAATTAGCACAAAAACTCTAGTGCTGAGCCATGTACTGCTGCGACACACTTTATTCGAGCAAATACCCAGTATGTACCTGGCAGATACCTGGAATGCGCCGCTCCTCACCTCAGACAAGCCCCGTTGCGTTTGCCTTCCCAGCCATGGTTCATGCCTGGCTGACGGGCGGCTGATCTGTTAAATGATAATGATTAGGATTTAATAGGCTGCAATGCTTCGCGTGTCTACCAGATGGCATAAATTCATGAATTGTAATGCAGTATATATATATATACTGTGCAGTATTGCAGCCAGCGGGAATAAAATGCTTCAATCCCTGCCTGGAAAATAACGCAATGCACTCGGGCAGAAAACAGTCACAAACCTCAATACACCCGAGTATACCCGAATTCGTGGGACTAGCCGAGCTCGAATAAAGTGTGTCGCCAGTGTATAAGTGTACCGACCCTGAAATAGCAGTAAAGCAACGGACAAGGAAAACGGAGCCAAGCCAGGTCTGCCAGTATACTAGAGGGTTCTATATGGAATTATTTTTCTGCAAAGTTGATCAAATATTTTATCATTTTTAACCATCTTTTTCTCTCAAATGTGTCCCACCTTTAAATCTGTGTCTATAAGTTTTTATGCTACAGGTTATTCTTTCAGCAAATCAGATGCTATTTTGTGTTCTAAAAGTTTCTGTCAGAAGACTATAGCAGATTATATTTATATTCAGTAGGGTTCTTTTGAGATTTTTAATGTAAATTTTATACCCAAAGGTTTCAGGTTAGTTTTCCTATACATCAAGCAATTCCATTAAGGTTATGCTTTAAATGCTGTTATCCTTTATGTGATATTGTTCACATGTAATAAAAGTGAACAAAAGGAGGGTGTAATTGCTGTTATTATTGCTGGCTGCCCCTGAAACCGTATGGCAAGGGCTGAGAGTGTCAGCTCTTGGGTATAATATTGTACCTTACTATGTTGCCTGTAAATTTTCCCTTTTATACGCCCATATGGGTATAAGCTAGGATCTGTGAATGTAGGGTTAACTATGTAAGCCCAGTGGGCTAGTTAATGCATTCTCTGTTTATTCCCTTTGCCTCATGGGCCTGCAGCTGCATGTACAAGCTTATAAGTGGATTGCCTTGTATGGGTGGCCCCTTATGAGAAATAGCTGCAGAGCAGAGTCTCCTGGCACATGAGGGAAAAAGGGGAGGGCTGGATATTTTGGCATGTCTTGTCTGCCAGCAAGGTATTCTTAGTTGGTGTCTTAGAGAAGAGAAGGTTTTAGAACCCCACATGATAGGTGCAAATGGTGGAGGGCAAGCTCTTGTGTCTACATGTTGGTTTTACTGTATGTGTTCTAAACCTGCAATACATTGTGTTTGTCCTGTGATTTAAACCCAGGTTGGTGAATTACATGTGAAGGAGCATTCCAATGCCCCAGCTCAGATAAGGATGGCCTAAAAGTGAACTGACCCTGTTATTTCCTATGTCATATTCCCTTTGCGGAACTGTGAAATTTCTTGTGTGTCAGTTTTAGGGGGATATTTGGGTGGAAATATAATTATTTTGGTTGCAGGAGTTGGGGGCCAAAGTGCTGGTAGTCACTTAATTTTCCCCAGCAAGCAGGCATGATTAGACGGTGCGCAGGGTGAATTACACCAGGGCTTCCCTGTGTCCCCCAGACTCCTGGATTTTGAGACCAAATCTCCCCAAGTTATTTTCCTAATAAGTATAAGGTCCCCCAAAGTATATTCTCTGTTTCTTGTGTTTGTGTGTTTTTGAGGTCTTATCCGAAAAAAACGCAGTTTGTTTTTCTGCCTGTTTTGCCTTGTGACTGATCCCTTAAATATAAAGGTGTCTTTGGCCTGGCCTTATGTGACAATCAGAAATAATTTTCTCTCATGGGAAGACCAATGGTCACCCCAGGTACCTTGTAGATTTAATGTTGCATGATTATGCTCTAAACAGACGATTTTAATCAGCGTCTATTGTGTGAAACTAATGCAATTGTCTGAGTGTCTCATGTCCAGGTGCAGTCCTTCCAATAAGATGAAGATATAGGTGACACAAAAGCGCTTTTCATCTAAAGTGGAGAGCCCTATTCCAGATTCTACCCAGTCAGAGTATTTTTCCTGAATCCATGTTACATAAGTACACCCACAGTCGCTTCAAATTAAACCTCAACACAGGAGGGAAGGCCTAAAGACACAGCCGTTCTCAGTTGGTGTTTTGGTTCATAAAAAAACCCGGCACTAACCAAAAAAAAGGAGAAAAGTTCATAGGAAGAAAATTCAGACCTCAACATATGAACTTTTAACTTTTTAATAACCTTTCTTTTTACAGGTTTTATTATTTTAATTACAATGTTTATTCTATTAGGTTTATATAAGTGGTGTCCACATGAAGACAATAGGGTAGTAACAAGAATATTTTGTTATATAATGGAATCCTGGGAAACGAAGCCCACATCTTATGTGCAATATATCCCAATGTACTATCCATACCCAATAAATTGCACCCCAGGAACACGAGAGTTATATTTAACCCCTTGGAAAAAGACAAGATGCTATAAGATATTTGTAGAACTATATATATAAGAAATTGGTTATGAAGGGAGTAGAAATACAAGTTTACCCTAGGGATATTATTGACTCTGTGATAGAAGGATAGAAGGATAGATAAAGTATTATCCTGCAGCTAGACCAGGTTATGTTATTTGGGAAAGTGGTTCCAGTGTTTGAAGGTAGAGATGAGGGTTGGGATTTGTTGGGACTTGGTGGTTAGATTATTTCGCTGGGAGCGAAGCTAGTGGATATTTTTGTATGTGTGTCTGTCCTACTCATTGCTCTCTGTGTTATGAACAGCAAAACTTTGGTCCAGAAGTGCGTTGCAACCCCCCCACCGATGCTATGTCTCTTTTTGGTGATGAAGATGTCAGCAGTCCCCCAGAAGAAGAGACTGAAAAAAAAAAAATCAACTGAGCCAATACAATGGCCAGAAAGGAATCAAGTTATGCACTATGGGACTATTTTTTTGGTCCGGCAGGACTATGATATGGTTAACTGTTCTTTAAAAAGACTGTCTCTAAAGGATAAGAGGGGGCTGAGAAGATTGGATATGAGGAAGGTGGGGAGGTCACCCAAGGGCGTGTGTCAACCACAAGGAAAGGATCACAAGACAGCCATTTTGACTATGGCAGCCATTTTGTCTGTTCCAATATTCTGAGTAAATGTCGTATGTAAGATGTATGTGTTGGGCAGTCGCTCCTAGGAAATATTAACCCACACCAACCCCCACTTATGCTCAGAAATAGAATTTAAATAATGTTCATCCTACATAAGCAAATAATATGAAATTGAAAGGCATTAATTATTAAAAATAGCTCAGTTAAGAGAGTAGCGGGAGGTCTAATACCCTTTTAGGAATGTATGATTTATATGCAAAATGAGATTTTTTAGTAGTTAATATAGATGCCGTTTTTCACGATACTAAAAGACACTATTTTCAAGGCTCAGCAAAAGATAGAAAACAGTAGTTTTGCAAAATTGTATGGCATTGGGTTATCTGATGGCAGCACAAGGAGGGGTTTGTAAATTAGTGGGTAAAGAATGCTGTGCTTATATTGACACCCAATCAAAACACCATGATATAGATACTCTAGAAGAAATTCAATCTAGAATGCGAGAGGAACCAAAAGAGTTCGATTAGATCTTTTGCCTTGGAAATTGGCTAGGTGTATTGGGAATTAAATTCTTTACGGAATTAGGATAATCGCAGGTTTATTACTCTGTGTGTATGAATTAATCTAGATGGCTAAAAGTGTAACCAGCTCTATTTTTGCCAAAGAAAGCTGTTTCTACTTCTAGCTCTACAGTTACGTATATGTCTCCCACAAAGAGAGCAAGACATACCAATAGTCTTGGTACTCGTCAACCACCCATATGTTCATCTCTGATTATCAAACGAGATACCTAAAAGAGATAGGTTTCTGCATTCCCATGGTTTCTTGGAGGTTTCTCCCTTGGAGATTTTCCTCTCCTGAGTGGTGTGCAGAAGAATAAATGGGATTGGTCAATTGGTTTGTTCTTTCAGAACAAAAGGAGGGTATTTAAGGTTACAAATGTCTCCTGTCAGCTCTGTTCCCCTCAGGGATTGATAAGGTTAAACAACAGTAGATGCTGGCCTTGCTATTTCTCAGAGACTATTGTAAATAGCTTTGAAAGCAGCTGTTTTGAACTTGTCATATGCTGTTAAAGCAAGACTACCAGAAGACAGGACTGCCTTATAAGACAACATTGTATATCTCTTGCTCAGCAGTTAAATGTTTTAAGATTTACAGAAAAGGCATTATGTAAAGGTTACATGTTAATTTAGATGTGTGATCCATATTTGTAACAGATGACAACGGTTTTTTTGTCCCTGCCTTATGTATAAAAAACTGCTTTGTGAACCAGGAAAAAATATTGAGGTGAGGTCCCCCAATAAACTAGTGCTACAGAGCATTTATACCCACTCATGAAAATGAATCACTGCAAGCCAGATCACATATTGTCCTTGATACATGCTTGGAGCTATAGGCATTAACCCCAATTCTTGGGTGAAACGCATTAGAGGCGCAGGGGTATGTCTCCCCTCCTCTTTTTTTTATCCATGCCTGAATAAAGAATAATTTTTTAGCACAGTCCAGCCTCCGCAGCCTTTCCTGCATCGTAGTGCCCGCTGATTCACCTCTCCCCATTGGTATAAGGTGATTTCGTTTTGCTTTGTGAACCATTAAAGCCAGTTGTAAGAAGTCAGCCATAGTCTCCTCTGAATTCTTACAGCTCCAGGCCTGTCTGCTATACTATTTGAGACAAACACATATCCGTGCCGTATGAAGCTCCCGGGAGAAATTGTGCGTGTGTATTTAGCTTGCCCTAACGGATGACCTGATCTGTAGAGATCTAACACCGTATCTCGCCACTGGTCTCTCATTCCTCAGGCTGCTTGCACTGTTTGTGGTTTGCGCACCCAAGATGAAACTGGGATCGTTCCTTGTCCTTGCCGCTTCGCGGATGAAGCTCATGAAGAATGAGAATGGGGGGAAGGTGACTTGCTTCTCCCTATTGTATTTGGAGCCTTTTGAAATCCATCTTTCTTGGAGGTTGTAGGTTGCTTCTCCAAGATGGGTCTCACTCCGTGAGCTGAGTCTAGGCCGTTGAGACCTGTTAAGGAATGGTCTTTTCTTGCAAACTCCAGCTCTTGCAGCAGGTACCCGAGCTCTCGTAACTTTGAGTAGTCTTTAGCTGTGATCCTGGGAAAGCTGTCGACTCATTTGAAGAGCGAATCTTCGACTGCTTCGGGGCTACCGTAACACTTTTCTAGCCTTTCCCATACTAGGTCAAGACCTACTTGAGGGTGGTTCGCATTTGCTGTCCGAAGTCTCTTCGCGTGCTCTCTGGATTCGTTTCCCAGCCATTTGAATAGCAGGTTGAGCTCTTCCATGTCAGGAATCGGCGTTCTCCGCACTCCCCACACAGAGCACTCTCTCCCATCAGGGAGTCCCTGGTCACACAAAACAATCCTGCCTTACCAGCCTCCGTGGCTCCCCGCCCCTGCCGCCGTCGCGGGATCACTCCCCTCAGCGATTCCTCTGCTCAGCGCCGGGCGCGCCCACATTCTTCACTCTATCTCTACAACCGGTACCGGCAAGTATTGTCTACCTTACTACACCTGGCCTGGCAACACTTTATACCACATTCTGGACACGCTCCCTTTGCTGCGGGTGCGTGTATTACCACTTCCCCCTTCAGCTCAGGGGACGGGTTTGGTCTGCGGGCAGCACTGGCGTAACATTATGTCGAGCCCACAAGACGCAGACCAGACCGAACTTCAACAGTTTCTCTCTAATCTGCTTCAGCAAAACCAGGCCATGGCGGATCAAATTGTGGCACTTTCACGCCAGGTCACAGTACTCTCAGACCAAGTACCGACCGCGACCTCGCCAGATGTAAGCCCCCACTCCGCAAGCGCAGTTAGCAGCTCCGATGTAAGGATTCCTCCCCCCAAGCCTTATGCAGGTGAACCGCAAGAATGTAGGGGTTTCTTAAACCAGTGTGAGGTGCAGTTTGAAATGGCACCCCATCTCTACAATACCGGTCACAAGAACGTAGCCTACATTTATAACCTCCTCACTGGCAGCGCCCTGGCTTGGGCTTCCCCGGTTTGGGAGCGACGTTCTGACCTTACCCAAGATTACCCGGCATTTAAAGCCGAGTTCCAACAAGTATTCGATTCCCCCCCTCGTCGGGAGATGGCATCTGTTTCTCTTCTCCAGATCACTCAGGGACGGCGAATGGTGACACAGTATGCTGTGGAATTCCGGACTCTAGCAGCCGAGACTAACTGGGGACAAGAGGCTCTCGTCTCCGTACTCTGGCAAGGCCTGGCAGATCCCATCAAGGATGAACTCTCTCGCCAATCCAGACCGGATCAATTGGAGGTCCTCATTGATTTGGCCGTCCGAGTGGATCAACGTATCCAGGTACGCCGCTCAGAGCGTCAGCGCACTCACTTCCATAACTTTCAAGTTCCGTTCTCCAGTACTCCCAGCAGCACTCCTGCTCCCCCAAGTGCTACCACACCTCTTCGTCCTGCACTGGAGTCGCCAGAGCCAATGCAATTTGGGGAACAACGCATCCGCACACTGATACGGCAGTTCCGCCACGCCGGGGGATTGTGTTTCTACTGCGGATCCATGGAGCATCTGGTTCGGGAGTGTCCACTGCGTCCGGGAAACGGGAACACCAAGTGAGTACAGAGGGGCTCTCTCTAGGTGTAATGTCTCCACTTCCCCTTCATAAAGGTGAACTCCCTAAGAAACTTACATTTCCAGTCTCCCTTTCAGGCGATAAGTTCCAGACTTCTACCGCCGCTTTCATTGACTCAGGAGCTGGAGGAAACTTCGTGGACCTTGAATTCGCAAGGGTTAAACCGCATACCGCTCATGAGGAAGAAGGTTCCCATCGCACTCGTCGGTATCGATGGACATCCTATTACCCCGGCCCACATCTCCTTAGAGACGGTCCCCTTGCTTCTGTCCTCACATCTGCACAAGGAGATCTTAATTCTCGATGCCATTCACACTCCTGGGATACCCATCACCCTTGGTCTTCCTTGGTTACAGCTTAACAATCCTCTCATTGACTGGACTTTTTCTGCTCCCATCTCCTGGAGGCCGAGGTCAGGCGAGACTCATCAACTGCTGGCCAATACCTCTGTTCCCGAAGTTATTCTACCTTCTGTTTACCACCAATTCCGGGACGTTTTCAATAAGGTACAGTTAGACCTTTTGCCGCCACACAGGATTTACGATTGTCCGATCGATCTGGTTCCAGGTTACTCCCTACCCAAGACCAAGACCTACCCCTTGTCGTTACCAGAATCTCAGGCTATGGATGAATATATCCAGGAGAATCTCAAGAAAGGCTTTATTCGTTACTCCAATTCCCTAGCAAGGGCTGGGTTTTTCTTTGTCAAGAAAAAGGACGGGTCGTTGAGGCCTTGCATCGATTACAGGGGTTTGAACCACATAACTATTAAAAATCATTACCCCCTTCCCCTTATTACCGAACTGTTCGATAAATTACAGGGGGCCAAGATTTTTTCCAAGTTGGATCTACGTGGTGCCTATAACCTGGTGCGCATCAGGAAGGGGGATGAATGGAAAACGGCCTTCAACACGCGTAGTGGACACTACGAGTACCTTGTAATGCCTTGCGGCTAATGTAATGCTCCCGCTGTCTTCCAGGATTTCATCAACGACGTCTTTCGTAAGATACTCAATATTTTTGTTATAGTATACTTGGGATGATATCCTGATATTTTCCAAAGATCTCCAGGACCATATACTGCACCGACACACTTTATTCGAGCAAATACCCGGTATGTACCTGGCAGATACCTGGAATGCGCCGCTCCTCACCTCTGACAAGCCCCGTTGCATTTGCCTTCCCAGCCTGGGTTCATGCCTGGCTGATGGGCGGCTGATCTGTTAAATGATAATGATTAGGATTTAATAGGCTGCAATGCTTCGCGTGTCTACCAGATGGCATAAATTCATGAATTGTAATGCAGTATATATATATATACTGTGCAGAATTGAAGCCAGCAGGAATAAAATGCTTCAATGCCTGCTTGGAAAATAACTCAATGCACTCGGGCAGAAAACAGTCACAAACCTCAATACACCCGGGTATACCCGAATTCGTGGGACTAGCCGAGCTCGAATAAAGTGTGTCGCCAGTGTACGCCACACCTCCAACGTCCTTTCCCGTCTCCGTGAACACCATTTGTATGCCAAACTGGAGAAGTGCACCTTTCATCAGACCTCTACTCCGTTCCTGGGGTACATCATTTCCGATGAGGGGTTTATGATGGACTCCAGTAAACTTCAAGCAGTCACTGAATGGCCAAGACCCAATTCTCTCAAGGCCATACAATGTTTTTTAGGGTTCGCTAATTACTATCGTAAGTTTATACGGAGTTTCTCTACCATTGTGGCACCCCTCACTGCGCTCACCAAAAAAGGAGCTGTTCCTTCTGCTTGGTCATCCGAGGCCATCTCCGCCTTTGAGACACTCAAGGAAGCTTTTATATCCTCACCTATTCTCCATCATCCCAACATTGAACTTCCCTTCGTCTAGGAGGTCGACGCTTCTGATTGCGGCGCTGGTGCCGTTCTTTCTCAGAGACCCACGCCTCAAGATAAGTTACATCCCTGTGCATATTTTTCCAAGAAATTCTCATCTGCCGAACGGAACTATGATGTGGGTAACAGGGAACTTCTGGCCGTGAAGATTTCTCTTCAAGAGTGGAGACACCTGCTGGAGGGGTCGAAGAGCCTTTTACTATTCTCACGGACCACAAGAACCTTCTTTACATAGAAAACGCTCAACGCCTTTAACATTCCAGCACTAACCAACTCTAGACTCACAGGAGCAGCCACTAAATAGAGACAGCCCTGCCCATCATGATGTCAGCAGGCCCTCCCCTGTGTCTCAGCTTGCCACACAGAGTCAGGTGCCTACCTCCACCAATCCCGGCAGGGCTTGAAGCTGTGGAAACCCATGATAACTACTGGCGGCCTGCCCTTAGCAGGACTTACACCAACAGGAGAAAGATATATAGCCCCCATTTCTTACCGGGGCTACACTCTCCCTCAGGTGGAATCCAATGGTCCCCACTTGGAACTAACTTTAGCAGCTCCATCCTGCAGGTGAACAATCTGGGAAACAAAACACAGTTCATATGATTAGTGTACATAACTCAGACCATCCACGCAGATGGTGTAATTAATGACAATGGTACCTCCCAACGTGGAGAACCTAACTAATAATAGTGCCGTGGGTCGGGCTTTCTAACTTCCCGCCCATTATGGTCTGTTACAGTGACATAGTACGGCTCTGGCTGGTAAACCACACTGTGCATGTATATGCACCTCCCCACACTCCAGGCCCGGACTACCTCACTGATTTTATCCTCGTTCTGGTTTACCGAACTTTGTTCGTAAATACTCTTGCACAGCCTCTCTGACCCAGCTATCCCGGTGCTCTTCTATCTCTCTCATGATGGGTTCAGGCACATATGGGAGCTCATACCCGTGTGACTGTCTATACCTGGCCACTATGGCCCTGTCTGCCCGACTCAACTTGGAAAGCTTCCTATGACCCGCCCTGCTTGGCAGTATCCAAAACTCTGGTTCTACTGGCGCAATGTCATCGTACAAAATACTTGGCCCCTTAGGATGGATGATCTTTTGTTCTATCTCTTGAAATCTGTGTTCTAGCTCATCCGCCACCTCCTGGGGTGTATAGGCACCTACCGCCCACCAATGGTCGACTATGTTGCTCCTAATTAACAGGAACCTGGTACGGTCCATACCCTTGTGGTACCCAGTGAACAGGAGTGCCCACCACTTGTCACGGTGCTCGTACTCGGACACTGCACTAGAAGTACCTGTCTCTGACTCAGCTTGGGATGATACACCGGACGTGACCGCCTCTGTAGAGCGTGAGCAACTGCGTCTACCTTTCGCATTAACATAGATGGTAGGATTCATTTTGGGGGCCACTTTGCTTACAGGCCCTGCCTCCGCAATAGTGTGGGACCCTCGGGCCCTCCCTCTAAACATAGGAGAAAATGACATTGAATTAGGCACACGTATCACATTGGCATATGGTACTTCCAGATCAGACCCCTCGTCACTTAATTCCCAATCCTTCAAATCTTTGGAATACTTGGGGGCCTTACTTAACTTATCCCCGCTAGGTCCCGATGTCATGACTCGTGATGGGGCAGGGGCAGTGGCCAGGGCAATGGCGCTAGGGGTTGGGGCTGGGGCAACAGCAATGTCCGAATCAATGTCCAGCAAGCGGGTAATGCCGCAACCACTGGGCACTTTCTTGCTTGTCCTCTCCGTTGGGCTTCGTGTTCCTCGGGAAGGGCCTTGGCTTCTCAGGATGGCCATTGCAGCTGCCATGGCTGCTCTCCGCGTGGAGAACAATGCTCCCGGGCCTCTTTTCCAGTCGGACCCGGCAGTGACGTCATCATGGCCGCCCGCGGAATCTCCATCCGCTCCGTGGTCACGCACCGGAAGTGCGTCGAAGACGGGAAGGGGCGGTGGTGGATCATCTGGTCCGCGGACGGATAAGTAGGCCGCAAGCCCCTCTTTCTCGCCCTCTGCAGGATCCTTCTTCGCCTGATGGGAGTAAGGGGGTGGGGGAGTCTCCTTACCCTCCGCTGCCGGCTGATGACCTCTGGTTCCTCCGGAGCCGTCTCAGATCCCGTCTCCGCCGCACTGGGAGTCACCACGGCCGTGGGACTTCTACGGGCCGCAGGCCGCACCAGCGCTCGCCGTCGGGAGGTGTCCGGACTCGTCTGCTCCCTCTCTCCGGTAAGTGGACTGCCATCTTTCTTACAGCTGGGGTGGTTCGCCGGTAGGCACATCGCCACCGATGAAACGACATCTTCTTCCTCCGAAGACGACTTGGTCGGATCCTCCGCTAGGGAGTCACCTGGGTCTTTTGCAGCCCCGCCAGTGGGTAGTGGTACGAAACGGGCCTGCTCCGGTACCTCCACTGCGGTCGCACTCTTTCCGCCGGAGTTTCTCTCGGCTTGGTAGTCGGCTGGGCCTTGGTCCCCACCACAGCAGTGGTGCAGGGAACTAGGGCAGCCTCATCTGTTGTCTCCGCCACCTCCGTTAGTGTTCCCGGAGAGGCACCCCGAGGGGTCTTTAGCATGGGCCATGGTTCGTTAGGCCATAGGTAGTACGTGCCACATTGAGGACATCGTGCTTTGGTGCTTGCGGCCGTTCCGGGTGTCCTGCACAGGCACCCGAGGTACTCTCGGCCATCGATCTCCACCACCAGGAAGCTTCCTTGGAGATGGAAGATTGTTGTGCTTAGTTCTGACATATTGCACGCAGGGGTTGAACAGTTCAATAGTTCAGCTCCTTGCTCTTCGAATGCCAGACAGAAGTGAAGTTCCTCGCTCTCACTTCCTGTCCCTCCCTTTGCTGGGGAGGACGCCTCTGATTGGCTCTCCTTGTGCCCCCTCCCTTTGGTGGAAACAAGAGGGGGGGCATTCCTTCGCTCAGTGTGACATGGCCTAGTCTGTCGGCCAGCCACAGCACAGGTGGGTGGGCTTTCGGCTTTCGCGCCGCTCCTCTTGCAGGGGATCTGGGTTTGGCTCCAAACCCCTGCACATCTCCCGCCACATTTCTCTCACAGTCTCTTTGCACGCTTCACGTGTGCGATCCAGGATTGGCGGGAGTCGCCATTTTAGTTCGGCTGCTAACTGCTGGGCCGTGGATGGCGCTGCTGTCGCCATTTTTAACTCTTTCTTGCTCCGCGGAGCACATGTAGTGACGGCCGCCATCTTTGATGAGCCCTCCAAATGTATATGTGCACTATTCTCAGTGTCTAGTGCATAGCTCGTTCCTAGACACTAACTGCTCTCACACTGCTCACTGGACTCTCTCTTCATGCTCTTTCTGACTGATATGATGTGGCATACCCCAGGCTAGGCAGAACTCCTTCTCTGTGCACCGCACTCGCTGACGGTTCCTGCAAGTACTCTGTGGTGTGTTTTATGTGTGTGCTGGCTAGTGTACCGGGCATCTCCCTAAGGTACGGGCGTCTCCTACTTTTGGCCACTCATAGTGCGGGCCCTGGGCCATGGTCCCTGGACAAGTTAGCAAGCTAACCCCCCCGTTGCCTCACACTATCTGCCTCAAGGGACTAGGACAGCTATAGTTCCACACCCATCTTACATCACCCTCTTAGGGCACCCAGGGCGTACTGTGCGGAAATCCACGCTCCCCTGACTTTCCCTGGTATACATTACATACATGCCCTACTCTCTCCAGCACTTGCATGGAAGGTGCACTTTACTCTTCCAGCTCTGATTCGCTGAAAGCCTGTCCTGTTCTGGATCTCAGCAGCTCGCCTCCAAATGTAACCCATGTTCCCTCCCATGGTCGCAGACTGGACCTCTAGGGTGTAGTGAGGGCTGCTATGTGTATGTGGGTGGTGCGTACCTGTGAGGAACAGGAGGGCCTGAGTCTGCTGCGATGGTATAGGAGATAACAGGGACAGGCTTCTGAGGTATATGCCTCCATCTTCTTAGAAACGGTGGTGCAACGCCTCCATCTCTGGCGAGCCTTAATGAATAAGGTGAAACCCTCCCAGAGAAGCCCTGTTCCCAGGGCGAGAGATTTCAATCTCACACAGTCTTTGTATAAAATCAGCACTGGTCTTTATTGTCCAACAGCAGATCAGCAGCACACAGCAACAGCACACAGCAACAGCACACAGCACCAGCAGCAGGGTACAGGCTTTTCCTCCTTCTCCTTCCCTCCAGAAGTACACCCTCAGGATGGGCTGTCTGGAGCTCCAATACTCCACACCTTCCACCCCAAGGTATAGGCCCTCAGGGTGAGGCTAACTCTCCCCTCACCCTCTGCAGGGTGAAGGGCATTGGTCCACTGCACTATTGTGCTATCAGCTCTACTCAAGGTGGCTGAGTCTCTTCTCTCCTCTCCGTTGCATGCTCCAAGCTCAGACTCTGCTTCGCTGCACTCACTCCCTTCTCTCCAGCACTAACTAACTAACTTTCCAGCACTAACCAACTCCAAACTCACAGGAGCAGCCCACTAAATAGAGACAGCCCTGCCCATCCTGATGTCAGCAGGCCCTCCCCTGTGTTTCAGCCTGCCACACAGAGTCAGGTGCCTACCTCCACCAATCCCGGCAGGGCTTGAAGCTGGGGAAACCCATGATAACTACTGGCGGCCTGCCCTTTGCAGGACTTACACCAATAGGAGAAAGATATATAGCCCCCATTTCTTACCGGGGCTACATATGTAAACAGTGTTGCACTATATTCTGCTGTTTTCTAAGCACATATTCCCTGGGATATTTTGGCTCTGGATCCTGTTTCTCTGTAACTGACAAGATGATTGGAAATCAGTGACAGCCTTCCCCTGTCCCCAGTAATCCAGTGCAGCCCAGTATTACCCTGCAGTGTTATGGAGCAGAGTATTAGAGGAGGGGTAGGAAGTGTTCCTGTATCTCAGAGGTTTGGGTGGGGAGGGGGCAGCTCATATGTCACTATTCCCCCCTGCTGCTGCTGTGATGGGATGTGCCAGGCACCCGAGGAAGGTTTTGCACAGGAATGTATCACTGTGGCTCCCATCACAATGATACAGGGAGTCACAAAACCCTGTCCCCCTACACAAGGGATGTGGGAGATCCAGACACAGTGAGGGATCTACAAGCTTTACACATGGGGGAGGGGGGTTATTTCCGCTCTTCCTAAATCACCTCTTATTTGAGTCATTCATTCTCACCAGTCTCAGGTAGTTAAGATTAGATTGCAAGCTGTTTGTGCCAGGATTCCTGCAGCTGCAGTATGATTACAGATGTGGTGACGTCCTGTTCTAATGAGGGACGGTTACAATGAGGAATATTTCTGTGTTTCTTGGTCCCGGAGAAATCCATCCCCCACATTACAGAGCATTTTCTCAGGTTTGTGTCTGATGGAAACAATGTTTATTACATTCCCGTTTAATAACAGTGATAGAGAAACTAGAAGCCTTGTGTGTACTGAACCTGCACTTCTTATTTAGGCTTTTCATGTGTTGCTGCTGCCCCCTGCTGCCAAAGTGAGGAGAGACAGGACAGTATTTGTCACAGTCCTGTGAGGACTCTTGTCACTGTGTGTCTCGCACAGTAATACAGGGCGGTGTCTTCAGTCCTCAGGTTATTCATTTGTAGATATAACATGTTCTTATTATTGTCTCTGGAGACTGTGAATCGCCCTTTAACTGAATCCTCATAGTATGCGTTGCCCCCGCTGGTAATCAGAGACACCCACTGTAACCCTCCCCCGGGACTCTGTCTAACCCAGCCCATGCTATAGCTGCTGAAAGTAAATCCGGAGGCTGCACAGGACAGTGTGTGAGAGGCTCCGGGCTTTATCACCACTGGGTCCGACTGGGCAAGTTGGACATCAGACTGAACCCCTGAAAGAGACAAACACCATGACACATAAGGACACTTCTACACACGTGTGACCTCAGGGACATTAATCATTTAAATGACATGTTATCCTGATCTTGTGTGACATGTCTCCTGGGAAATGTTACCTGTTAAACATGACACTAATAATCCCAGCCTGAGAAAAGTCTCCATATCTGCAGAGTTTGGGGGCAGTGTGGGAGTGTCAGGGGGTGACCGGCTCCTGCAGGGGACAGAGTCACTTCCTCTGCTTTATCTGGGACTCGGGGAAAGAGACATTTTATACATGAGGAAATTTGGTTACGTTATTTGCATATTCCTAATTATACATATATATATATATATATATATATATATATATATATATATATATATATATATATATATATATATATATATATATATATATATATATATATATATATATATATATATATATATATATATATATATATATATATATATATATATATATAACCAATGTGCACATCTGTCTTTAATCATATAAAGCTAATTACAGGGAAATACATTTAACCACATCATTCATGCAGTTACCTAATTCTTTGTAAAGTGACAAACAATTTGATATAATTTTGCTAGTCAGAGTATTGTTCCGTACCTTTCTACAACATTACGTGGAAAAAAGGACATTTATATATTAAAATATGGATCAATTGAGAATTGATTAAAAGCATAATTACAAGTTTTGAAAAATTACAGTGATCCAATAACATCTTCCGGTGATAAATACCGGGACATAAAACAGCACCAGATTTATTCATGGGATAAATGCATATGCGTATTCCCTCACTAGCAGGGAAGTGACCTAATGACAGTGACCTGTTTAATAGATTAAATGGAACGGACTAAAACTTTTTCTAAAATAAATTGGACAAATTGAAGTGTTTGTTAAATATTTTTTTTACTCTTTTAACATTTCTTTTTTAAAAACATTTTTGGAGGATTTGCACATCTTTAGCTAATGTATATTGGTGATCAGACTGTTTGTCAGACCTCAGGCACAGGTAACATGTTTGCTTTGTTCTGTGTTCTGTTTGCATAGTAATTATGAAGCTGTCATTAGTCAGAAACAGAAGTAACTGATCTGCTGATTCCCGTGTTCCCGACAATAAATCTCACATATTCATGTTCACAGGATACAGAAAACTAAGAGCGTTACTTTATGTGGAATTTGATTTGAGTCAGTTTTAATCACCCCATAAAACTTAAATAAATGCCAGGAGATCAGACGAGACCCGCGCACCTATGCAGGTAACAAATCGCCCTCCATCTGTATATATTCAAATATAGATTCATTGAGAATTTCATTAAAAGCATAATTACAAGATTGGAAAAATTACAACGATCCAATAACATCTTCCGGTGATAAATACCGGGGCATAAAACAGCACCAGATTTATTCATGGGATAAACGCATATGCTTATTCCCTCACTAGCAGGAAAGTGACCTTATGACCGTGACTAGATTAGACAATAAATCTCACATATTCATGCTCACAGGATACAGATAACTGTAGAGGATCTGAGTTGCTGCTCTGCACATAACCTCTTCCCCAGAGATCTCTGCTGGGGGGTTTCAGGCTCACAGCTTCTTCCTGTTCTGTTTCCTGTGTGTCCCTGAAGGACGGGACTTCCATGTGTTTTATCTGTGTGACCTTCACCCGCAGCCCTAAGGGACTTGTATGTGTTAGTCTGTAGTAAGCTGACATGTCACTGACACATCTGGAGAAATGCAGCTAATGTGTTATTTTTTTATGAACCTTTATGAAATTATAATTTTTGCTGCTTTTTTAATATTTTTCATTCCCAATATTGGGTAAAACAAACACTAGGATAGATTTTATCAATAATTTTTTTTATGATCACATTTGATCATATGACAGAACATCGGAAGAAGTAATTTCTGATTGGATTTATAACGTCTGTGTTTGGCCATTACAAGAAGGAGGTCCTGATCTTCCTGTCTTTATTTCTTTTTTATTTGTCTGTTTTTAAAGAACTCCCAAATGACAGTGATTGTGTGAAAGAATAATCTTTCCTTGGGGGAGAATAATGATAGACAGAACTCAAAAAAAATATTGGTAATCTTACACAAATTGCAGGGTGCAAAATAGAGGAACAAGAGAAGGACCCAATTCCTCCTAAATAATTACAAAGCAGTAATAATAGTTCCAGCACTCACTGACTAATGGAATAAAGCTAAGGAGTAGGTAAATGCCAAATCAAAACAAGTGTTTCATATCTACATAAGTTAAATACACGGAGTGATGTGACACAAACACACAATAATATAAAATACACAATGCAAACATAGGTAGTACAGGGGAAACCCCGGGATAAGGAGTGGAGAGCAAATAGAGGAAAAAAGGGGTGGACACAATGGGCAAAAAATGGGGATAGACGGGGCAGCAATGTTTTGGGGGAAAAAACCCTTCCTCAGGCCCGTTCCCTCAAGTCCCCAAGGGGACACAGAGGTACTTCCCTTACCCCAACTTTTTCTAGACCAATCAGAAATTTTAACCAATAAGTTTGTGGAAAGGAAGTATAACAACACGAACATACAAAGAGCGTTAGATAAAACCATTTCACTATCTACAGAATCCATTCTTACCCCAAAACAACCCAGGATGAGGACCACTGTTAATGCACCTTTATCACGCAGTGCAATAAGGAGGCAAGTAAGATTAATGGCATTTTAAACCAACACTGGCACATACTGAAAGATGATCCCATTCTTGGCAGTCCTCTTCCAGATGTGGCTCAGATATTTTATAGGAAGGCACACAACATTAAAAGCAAGTTGGCACCTAGTGCTTTAAGAAAAGTTAAAAGCAATACTGGATGGTTAGAACCCCCCAATGGATTTCATAGATGTAAAAACTGTGTAGCTTGTAAACACAGTCCGGATATTGGAGATAGATTCATTTCCAATAAAACAGGGAAAGAATACAAAATTAAAAAAACATCTCAATTGTAGATCTAAATACATTGTACTGTATATCTTTTAGAATGTATATGTAGCTTCCAATATGTGGGAAAAACTATACGTCCACTACGCATTAGAATTTTGGAGCACATTGGAAATATCCGAAGGAAACTAACAATACACAGTGTATCTAAGCATTTTTTAATAGCCCATAACTCAGACCCCAAATATTTGAAATGTAAAGGGATAGAACAGGTTATGCCTAATTGGAGAGGAGGCGATCAAAATACTGCGTTGATTAAAAGTGAGTCCTTTTGGATTTATGAATTGGGCACGTTATCCCCTTTTGGATTAAATGCAGATTTTGATCTGAGTGCTTTCCCGTGATGTGATTAATAAATAGTTCAATATAATGTGATTATATCTAATATCATTGTTTTTTCTGTTTTACAGTCCAGATTGGGATTTCATATATTATTTCTCTAGTTTTTATATAGGTCTTAATTTTTAAATATGTATTTTCAAATTTTTAGGATTTTTTATAATGTTGAGTTTCATGTATGTTTTTTAATGTCATTTGATTAGGCACTTGTTATTGTATTTTTGAACCACCATGTATATCTACATGGAGGATTTAAACTTTGTATGCTGCATAGAAATAACATTGTAGTATTAGTGAGATATAACATTTATGTCAGTTTATCATTTAATCCTACGCTCATACAAAGCTGCTAATATTTGCTACTAATTATGCAGCAACCAATTAGAATATTATGGAGGGTATTTAAGAGCTTCTATACCATTAATCAACACTCCTGAAGAAACCTGTCAGGTGAAACGCATAGAGTGTCCATGCTGGGGTAGACGCTGCACGCCATGCTTTTTGCTGCTCGAGAGAATCGTTTGCCGTTTGAACATCCGGGAGATCACCACCCGGAAGCACGGAGACGAGAGACGCCGACGGAGCTGAACCGCAGAAGGGAGGAAACAGTCCAGGTTCCAGTTGTTGGTGTAGATCTTTGGATCCAACTGCTTTTATTATTCAAATACCATTTGTGCATTTTCAACATTTATCTACGAATATAAAGTGTCACAACAGGCTATACTATGTTCGGTCCTTTATTTATGAAGGTCCTATCCATGTGTGCTTCCTGATTGCTCTGTCCTGAGGTTGACGTTGGGAACATGTGAAGGTGTGTGAGTGTCTCATCCCACTTCAATGAGACTGTCTGACCCAACACAGTGCCAGGGCTCTGGCAAAGGATTGTGGCCCCTTAGGGGAATAGTCTGCCCACCTCTCCCCTTACTCTATTAGAGAGTAAGGGAAGAGCAAGGACAGCTTCTAGGGCCCTGACTAGGAGTGGTGTCTAGGGACTTCCTTGAGGTGGGCAACCTTGATGATGTGCGGCTAGAGACCGGCCGCAATGATGGGCAGTCTGCCAGTCAAGATGACAATAAAGAATGTCCAATTTGAAAGAACCTTCTTGCCTGAGAGTGGAGTCATTCAGGGAGAAGCTGCACCCAGAGGTTCTCTTCCAGAGACTCCTCCCTGCTGTCGTGGGGACTGTTACAAAAGTTTCTTCTTCAGAAAATCAGGACTCAGTTTCAGTTCAAATATATCAGCAGTTTATTCTTCAATCAGCTTTCAATCTTCAATAAGCTTTTACATAGCAAAGATACATACATACTCTTACTTGTCAGTTCAAAATACAGAAGGGTAGTAGTTTAAACTACATTACCCATGATTCTTATACTTTTCTGAACAAAGAACTCATCAATCAATGTCTCTTTCTCTCCTGATTAAACAGACTGATTTCCTCAGGAGGTAAAAACCCCTAGGGACCTTCTGCTGGCAGGGATATATATATCACAGAACAGACAGGACCCCGAGACACTGATACCTACATACTGTTTATACAATTATAACCATATGTGAACTCTGATGTCCAAGCTGACCATGAGCCTTTCATAAAAGCAGCATGTTGAACTTATAACATGTTAACCTGTTGGGTGCTGAATATATATAATACATGTGTATATACTTGTATTGCTATTCTACTTTTAATACAGAAAATATATAACTAAACTTATTTCATCAATCCCCTCTTTGATACTGTAAGTATCATTTCTTATAAGCTGATCTTGTAATTAAACAATTTGCTTGAGAATCATAGTCTGCCCAAATGTTAGTATTTGTTTTTGTCATGTTTAACCTAATTATCACTAGTTTTGTCCTATTAAAACTTCAACATTCCATATTATTCACTCTTACTACTCCCTGGATTATTTGATTAACCCCTCCTATCCTTCTACAAAACCGTGTATCATTGCTATTATCACTTAAAACTCCTGTTAAGACACACTCATAAGGATATTTCATACACTCAACAAGATTAGTTTGTTCTTCACATTCCATTACTGTCCCCAAAGAAACCATTGTACTGCACAATAATAATAATAATAATGTCATTGTTCTGTATACTGAGATCCCCCAGTTCCAGATCTTCCGTTGTTTTGCTTCTTTCTTTGGTAAAAGTTTCTTTGGAATGAATTCCTCTGAACATTGTTCTGAATCAGGTATTCGCTCATACCCTTCCTGCATCATAAATGCTTCATATCCAAATGGTCGTACAGTCCATTGTCCAATGTTAAAAGTCATCTGTAACATAAAAAAATAAAACAGTATCATTGTTCTTTAACCCTTGACCTTCAGAACTAGTTTACATTGATCAATATGTACCAACATTGAAGCACTTGCTTTTGGTTTGGTATTAACACGTTGTATTTGTAGAACAGTTTGACCCATTTTCTTAAGAATAATATAAGGTCCTTCCCAACCTGCATGCCATGGGCCAGGTTTCCTGAAAGTTTTTACCATAACTTTCATTCCTGGAAGAAACTTATAAGCTGGATTTACTTTTACATCCCCATTTTCTCTAGGAGCCATGTTTTCTGCCGCAAAATGTAAAAGTTTAGCTAACTGATCTTGCAATACAGATAACCATTGAGTATGCTCGGTGGCCATCTTTAATGGTCCCGAAACTTGAGGTTCTGATGGAAAAATTAAAGGCATCCGCCTTCCAGTCATCAACTCATGAGGAGTTAACTGTGTTCTTGCATTGGGTGTTGCTCGAATAGACATAAGAACTCCTGGTAAATGATTAACCCAATGTTTGCCATATTCTGCTAACATCTTTTTAAGTCTTGATTTCAATGTTCGATTCATTCTTTCAACTATCCCAGCTGACTGCGGATGATATGGGACATGAAACCGCTGCTGGATCCCCAGCAGGGAACATAAATGTTTCATAATTTCACCTATGAAATGTGGCCCATTATCTGATTCAATTACTCTTGGAAATCCCCAAACTGAAAACACTTCTTATTGTTGGTTAGTGGAATAGCTTCTACCCATTTGGAGAATATATCCACTATTACAAGACAATACTGTAGCCCTCCTGGAGCTGCTGGTAAAGGACCTATGAAATCAATTTGAATAGATTCCCAGGGACCACCTGCCAAAGGCACTCGCTGTAATACAGGTCTCTGTCCTTTGGGCCTTGGATTGAATTGAGCACAAATTAAGCATTCCTCACATACTTCCTGACACCTTTTTTCAATATTTTCACCCTCAAATTTAGCCATGATAATTTCTTTTAAAGATTGAATTCCTATATGACCCAATTGACAGTGATTGAATTGAATTAGTTCCTTTAAGATCCCTTTTGGAACATATGGACAGAAAGTACCATCATCTCTTATGGATCCCCATAAGCCTGTTTCTTTATGTAGTGTATAGTCCCTTTTTAACATAGATTCCTGCTGTTGTTGCAATAGCTTTAAATCTGCAACTGGTTCTCCTAGTGTTTCTCTTTTAAGGGTAACTGCAAGAATTATATGTTCAGGATATAACAATTCTCCTACCAAAGCAGCTTCTCGAGCAGCTTTGTCTACGAGATTGTTATTGATAGACTCATAATCTTTTGTGACCTGGTGCGCTTTAACCTTTATGATACTACACCTCTCAGGTGTTTTAGCAGCTTGATCAAAGAGTTCTTGCAATATTACACCATGAGCCAATGGTTTATTTTGAGAGTCCACCATACCACGCTTGGACCATACAGGTAAATGTAGTGTAAGTGATTTAACTACATACCCACTATCACTAAAGATGTTACAGTGTTCATAACCCATATTGATGGCTTTCTTAACTGCCTCTAATTCTGCCCTTTGAGCTGACATCCCTCCAGGAAGTCTATATTTCCAGACTTCTTGCGTGTCAGGATTCCAAATAGCAAAACCTGTTTTGTACTGCCCTTCATAGAAAAAGCGTGCCCCATCTACAAACAATGATACTCCGTCCGGATTCATTTGTTTGGAGAATGGAGACCATGCCTCTTCCTCTACTGCTTCCTGACAATCATGAGGAGTCCCAGAAAAATTCATTAGCTCAGGTAAAACAAATTTTGTGCTACTCTCTACCGTTAAGAGTCGATCCTGTAATTTTAATACACACTGAGCTAATCTAGCAGAATGTACTGCCATGTCTGTGCGGGACTGGAGAAGTTTTAAAGGTGTATGTGGTGTTTGGATTATAACAGTCCCAAATCCTATTATGTGTTCCAATGCTTCTAAAGCCCAATTAATAGCCATTAATTGTTTAACACATTCATACATCCCCTTCTCAACTGGTGTCATTAAGCGAGAGAAGTATCCCAATATCCTCTCTTCTTTGTATTGTTTTTGCAAAAGCACTGCAGAAATAGATTCTTTCCCTGCATGACACTGTATGATATAAGGTGAATCTATCACAGGTGCAGCTAATGTTGGGGCTCGGCTGAGTTCCCGTTTAAGCTGAACCCATGCTTGCTCAGTTACATCTGTCCAGAGTAACGTGTCCTGCAATTGTGAACCTTTTAAAAGATCATACAATGGTTTGGCAATTCCTGCCATATTCATGATAAACTCTCTACTGAAGTTAACTAATCCTAGAAACTTCCGAAGATCACCTATTGTAAGTGGCCTAGGTAACAATTGTACTGCTTCTACACGTTTTTGTCGTGGAGATTTACCTTGATCTGTAATATCCACTCCCAAAAAAACAACTTTTGACTGCAGCAGCTGTACTTTTTGTGTGTTCAATTTTAAGCCTGCTTGTATCAATGCTTCACAAAGATAATGTAAAATGTTTACATGACCAAATCCTTCATCCTCAAAACATTGATAAGCAAAGACTTTGGCTGCTTCCATGCCCTTATTTTGAAAAAGCATGCGAGCCTCCAAAATCTGTGATGCAGCATGATCCACATTAGGTGAGTCAAATGCTCTAAACTTTACTACATCTGATAACCCCTGAATTTTACTGACAAATTCAATAACACATTGCTTATCATCATCTTTTGTCATTTTAGCAGGATCTTTGCTATTTATTAAACACCATGCCTTAGTCCACATACTAGCACAAACTCTCATGTCATCCTCTTTATTTATTTTAAAAGAGTCCAGAACATTAGGGAGCAGTCTCTCAACTCCCGTAGCACTCTGTACTACCAATAGCAATCTTTGAGTCTCAGAAGGGAAAATGTTTTTTAACACTTCATCATCATCTCCTTTTCCCCACTGTGCCTCATCATCTTGCAAAATTTGATTTTGTATCATGGTTTCAAATTTAGATTTTACCCATGAACTAAGGGCAGCTGGTAACCAAATTAACAACATTTTGTATGCATCAACATTGTCAAACCCTCTTTTTGTTATTTCTCCTTCAAAAATACCACAATTGTAAAATGGACCTTTTTTCTCATCATACTTAGGAAAGTCTTTTACCAACTTGGACATTTTTAGATTGTCCAAATTAGAAGAGCCTGTCACAGTATGCAAATGATTGGACAAATCAGATTTTAGCAAATCCCAATTAACTTTTTCTTCTGCATACTTAGTACCTTCTAACACTTGTATTCCCTGTGATAGAGGATCAGTAACTTTCCACAATACCTCAGTGCGGTCTATTAAATCACCCACACTGCGAATAGTGTCTTTTTGAACCTCTTGCAATTTTTCAGCATCGTCACTCAAAGCTCGCACTGCTGCCCGCAGCAGATCAACAGTGAGGCGATTCTGACCAAGAGCTTCTTTTAATGGTCCTACACGCACTTTCATTTTTTGTACCTGAGGTGACTCCTCAGCAGATTCTGAAGTACCTGTCTCAACTGTTTCAATAACAGTCACATTATCCAAAACCTGATCTAGGTTGTCAATGGCATTTACTATTTTACTCATTAAATCAGACATTTGATTATAAGCAGGTACTCTTGGAGTACTGAGTCTAGACAAGCGAGGCATAGATTGTGGACCACGTGGTGTAGACATATTTAAAGTACTGTTCGTGGTAACACCCATTATTGCCCCCATCAATATATCCCTCTTGTCTTTAGACTGAGTACATACAATACAACCATCACTTTCCTTTTTATAACACTCTTGCATTGCATTTGAAGTATCTATAAAACCTTTTGCTAACAAGCCTACTTTCTTTTCATCTTTAAACATTTCAAATTTTCTCCCTTCTACTTCTTTAATTCCATCTAAGACAAACAACATAAAATCATCCCAAATATCCAAAGGATTACCCCCAGAGATGTTGGTATCCAAAGAATATTTGGAGGCTTTTCTCTTAAGCCAGTCCATCTTCAAACGATAATCAATATATGGACTAAAAAACTTTAAATTTTGATTATCGTGACTACCCTCCTTCAGTATGTAAGTAACGAATAACGTACCGTTACAGGGGTTCTGAAGTGGAAGCGTGCACTCCTCCACTATATAGCACCCCTTTTTCTTCTGTATCTTTGCTCAAGAGACACCCCGCCTTATTCCGGGCCCAAATGAAGTAACCAGGCGACCTTGGGTTGCTGATTTGTCTCTTTCCTTGGTCTTTGTACTTCAAAAAATAACAGACGTCTTTCCTTTATCCTCACGTTATACCAAATCTTCCTCCTGGACTGGAACCAATTTCCTTGAATGAAGTCTTTCAATTCCGGATCTTCATGGGCGAAGTTTACAGACTAGGAATAAGGTTTATGGAAACCCTCTCTCCTTTTGGGAGACACGATAACTCTCACCTTTTTATTCCTTTTAGCTGTTAGTCCATGCCCGCTGCATTCTCCACCATTATGTTACAAAAGTTTCTTCTTCAGAAAATCAGGACTCAGTTTCAGTTCAAATATATCAGCAGTTTATTCTTCAATCAGCTTTCAATCTTCAATAAGCTTTTACATAGCAAAGATACATACATACTCTTACTTGTCAGTTCAAAATACAGAAGGGTAGTAGTTTAAACTACATTACCCATGATTCTTATACTTTTCTGAACAAAGAACTCATCAATCAATGTCTCTTTCTCTCCTGATTAAACAGACTGATTTCCTCAGGAGGTAAAAACCCCTAGGGACCTTCTGCTGGCAGGGATATATATATCACAGAACAGACAGGACCCCGAGACACTGATACCTACATACTGTTTATACAATTATAACCATATGTGAACTCTGATGTCCAAGCTGACCATGAGCCTTTCATAAAAGCAGCATGTTGAACTTATAACATGTTAACCTGTTGGGTGCTGAATATATATAATACATGTGTATATACTTGTATTGCTATTCTACTTTTAATACAGAAAATATATAACTAAACTTATTTCATCAGGGACCTGGAAGAGATGGAGGCGCTGTACCAGAAGTGAGTAATTCTCAGCATTACCTCACGAGCCAGTCCTGATATATTTCCCCATATCACCGCGGAAGACTCAGGAGTTCTGTAAGCCAGCAGGTGTACCACACTATAGTACATGTAACATGGGGCAGTTTCCTCACGTAAGGGGCCAATATGAGATTGGGGGGGGGGGGGGGAAACACCGTTACACATATATGTTTTGTCAATTGGATCTAGCATTGGGCTCCCCTGTCTTTTGTTGTATAACGCTAACAGACCTCTCGCATAGCATACGTGAAAAATTCTTTGCGAGAAGCGCAGGAAAAGTGACCATACTAGTCCTTCTCATAATGAAACACCATGCCAGTTATGAGCTGTATCTTCAGTGGTTTAAGGTAGTTAATTATGATGGCAATAGGGGCAAGAAAGCCTTTGAATTTGCGCAGACATTTTATAGACGAATGTGTAGAGAGAACTCTACAGGGCGACTGTTTCCGGGCAGCCGCATTTGGAAACACCAGCCGTATATATAATATATGTATATATTATAAAGATGGCTGGTGTTTCCAAATGCGGCCGCCCGAAAACAGTCGCCCTGTAGAGTTCTCTCTACACATTCGTCTATAAAATGTCTGCGCAAATATATATATATATATATATTATAAACACTGTATGTATACAGTATGTGTGTATACTGTATGTATATCTATCTATGCACACGTGTGGTATTCTATTATTCATTCTTTCAGTACTGTTACAGTAGGAGAAATAACCTGGGTAAAATTCTCTCCTAATTTGTTTCTCTTCACAAATGAATTGTTATCTTGTTTCGAAGGCTAGAGTAGTCCTGGCTTGGTGGGGGATGGGGGATGGTTGTTAATATTGCGCATGTGTTTGGACGAAGTATGCAGTGTTTGAAACCTCACCTCACAAAACTCCCATTTTGTTCTGTCAGGTACGGGGGAGTGAGTTTGGTTGGCTGGCGATGGGGTTGGTGGTTTGTGTATGCCATTTAACTGTGTATACATTATGCAGAGTACAGTAGACTACAGAGCATCGCTTCAAGTACTTTAGGCATCACGTTTGGAGAGACGGCGGAGGATATGCACAGCTTGATCCCTTAACCGTAACATCAAACAAAAAATGCAATAAAAAAAATGCAATACAGTACGTGATACTGTACTGTATGTACAATCAAACGTCAGTACTGAATATATATCTTTATACGTATGTACTGTATACACACAGGTTGCAGTAAGTATGTTTTCATCTAATAAATAATAAGTTGTGTGTTATAAAGTGTTCACTGGTTTCCTTGCTCTTGAGCAGTACATTTCATACATTTATATCAGTACTGGAAATAAAGTACTAATGTTTTCTAGCCCTTGTCATCATGTAACATGCAGTACAGTGAGTGTCACTCAACCGACAGTAGCCCTTGTCAGCATGTATAAAGTGTTGACTGGTTTCATTGTTCATTGTTTAACACATTTTAAGACGTGAGGGGACACAATAGCTCGCGATCACTGGCTTGAGATTACGGCTGGTGTTGCATATAACGCCACATATCGACTTTCTGTCCGTCTTTAGATCTCACTTCACCCAGGTTAAATCACGGATAACTCACGTGAATTTCTTGGGAAATCTCACGTAAGGGACAGGCTCCGTTCAGGAAAACCCTGGATACAAAAAGGCTACATCGTTAGAAGTGTGTTACGGTCTGTTGCCTTTGCTCGTTTATAGGCCCTGTTTATACACAACAGACTGTATCCTCGATTTGAGAAAAAAAAAATGATGACGTCACTTAAAGGCAATGAAAGCACAGCCAATCAGAATGGCTTTTGAAAAGAAAGATGGCCGGCTTCGCATGGTACGGTAGCCAATCAGAGCGTGGGAACTCCATCCCCACTCTGATTGGCTCTAGTACCATGTGACAGGCTTTCAATTACGTCACATCCGTTCTCCCGGCAATGTTTTGAGTGGCATTTGAGGCTTTTAATTGGCATTTGAGGATTTTGATAGGAAGATCTGATTGGATTATTAAAGGAAATTTATTTTATTGTACTGTGTCTGCATGGAGAAGTGGTATTTGTAGTCCAGCATGTTTTTGATAACCCTTCTACATTTATTTGTATATTGGTTCATCACGTGTGTATATATATATATATATATATATATACCCAGTTAAAATCAACCCCACACTGATGAGACCCATCAAGGTCGAAACAGCTGTCTGTGGGTGGGTTTTCTGGGTATGCACCTTAACCCTGGCTGTGCTCAAAGCTGTGACCATGCAGCAAGCTTAAGTCTATAGGGAACCATGTTAAAAATGGTTATTGAGGCAAAAAGTGACACTGTGTGCTCATTTGCATGTCATTTCCCAGAATCCCTTGCTGCAGTGGTAGTGCTGTATGCTGGGTGATGATGGGGAAAGGCGGGGTTGCAGACCTGCCTAAGACATGCAGATGAGCATACAGTTGTATTTGCATATTTGCTTTCCTGTGGAGGGTTTTTGTCACTTTTTTTACTCACCATAACTTAACTCAGTATTATGGTATAGCCCATCCCATAGCCTCTCTTGCATACCCAGTTAAAATCAACCCCACACTTATGAGACCCATCAAGGTCGAAACAGCTGTCTGTGGGTGGTTTTCTGGGTATGCACCTTAACCCTGGCTGTGCTCAAAGCTGTGACCATGCAGCAAGCTTAAGCCTATAGGGAACCATGTTAAAATGGTTATTGAGGCAAAAAGTGACACTGTGTGCTCATTTGAATGTCATTTCCCAGAATCCCTTGCTGCAGTGGAAGTGCTGTATGCTGGGTGATGATGGGGAAAGGCGGGGTTGCAGACCTGCCTAAGACATGCAGATGAGCATACAGTTGTATTTGCATATATATGTGTGTATAATATATGTATATATATATATATAAATAAATAGATAGATTTTACCAGATTGGAGTCCGGAAAAAACGAGACAGCACACAGTCCAGTAAGTCCAATAGAACTGTATTCAGTGTAACATGGCACCACCTCCAACGTTTCGATCAACCAAGCGTGACCTTCCTCCTGTGCATATGGGACAAGCATCAGCATTTTTTTCATTGTTGACAGTGTGCCAACTGAATGTGATTTTTTCATATATATATATATATATATATATATATATATATATAAATATATATAAATGTGTGTGTATATATATAGTTACATGATGAAGCCACTGTACAAATGAATGGGTGAAGGGTGGGTATTTGGCCAGTGTGGCTTAACCCCTTAATTACCTTTGCGGTTATTATCCGATAAGGTTTTCAAGGGGTTAATTGATATCTGAATGTAATTGCAATGTATTGGCTACGTATTGGCTATGTATTTTGTGGGCAACGAAAGACAAGAATGTTGCTGGTGACGGGGGCTTCTTATTGATGAGGTCAGTAGTACTTTATTTATTTTAATATGCTAGTTAATGTGTTTAATAATGGACAAATAATCTATTATCCCTATCTGGATAATAGTTATTTGGCACATTATTGTACTGTAGGTGTTGGGGGGGGGATGTATGTATTGAATGTATAGGCCAGGTTTATTTATTTTACATTCAGGGTTGGTTCCTTGGTTCTGCATGAGACCTCTGGAGACCAGCTGCGGTATCCTCGGGTATCTCACAGGTATCAGGCTGGTGGTTCCATGGGTGACACCTGCGGGGATGAAACGGTGGTCCCACATCTGTGGGGGCACCGCGGACCCGTAGTGTGCGGGGAAGAATCGGTGGTCCCTCATCCGTGGGGGCACCGCGGACCCGTTGTGAGCACTCGTGAGTTCCCCAGACCCCCGTGAGAACCACCCGAGGCCCCACAGACACCTGTGGGTCTGACCCGGGGCTCCCAGACATCCGCGGGCCTACCGTGGGGACCCAATTGTGGCCCACGGTGACCCGCGGAGACCACCTGGGTGCTTGGCGGGACCCACCAATAGGCCTCCAGAACCTGTGTGAAACAAGTTGCTGGTACCCTGTAGGTCTGTCAGGTGACCCACCAGCCCGCCGGGGACTCGCGTGGGGCTGGGGTATGAACCCTGTATGTTAAAGAATAAATCATGTATTTATGGGGGGGCACAGGGGGTGGGTTATGTATTTAATAAATAGAATAATGTTTAATGTGGGGCTGTGTATTGTTTTTATTGTGGGTACTGGTGGTGGAGGGAGGGGGTATTGGCCCCAAGGGTAGGCCTCCCCTGTGGGTAGTGGGTGAGGGTGATTGGCCTCATGGGGTGGGGGGTTAGTGGGGGAGGGTATGTAGGCGTCCCGAGTGGTGGGTGAGGGTGGGTTAACCCCTTAATGACTAGCAGTTAATAACCGCTATGGTGATTAAGGGGTTAGGTGACATTACATTAGATGTTTTTATTTTTGTGTATGTTTTGCAGCAGCGGAGGGGCCATGTGCAGGATGAGGATGAGGATGGCCTTCATCGTGGCAGCCGGACAAGGGTGAGTGCTATATGTATTTAATGCATTTATTGTTATTTATGTATTTAATATGGCCACATTCACTATTATCCATTTGTGAATAATAGTAATTGTGCCTATTACTGTATTGTATGTGTATGTTAGGTGGGTATAGGGGTTGTTGGGGTAATATATATATATATATATATATATATATATATATATATATATATATATATAAGACACACAGAAGAAAAGAACAAAGACAATCCCCTTAGTAGCACTCTAAATTACACCTAAACTAATCTATAAGATAAAGATGGTTAAAAAGAAACAGATGCTCCGCCAATTCAGAAAAAATGAACAAGATTTTATTGATTAAACAACAAGACACACTAACTTAAAAACATAAAAATACTAAAGACAGCCTATGAAAATATATATGTATCAAAAATATAAAGAGAGGACTACTAATCAAACACTATTAGTATTACAAAAAGAGAAAAAAAAAACTAAAATGTGTCTAAATAAAGTTTAAATAATGACAACAAAGTAGTTTAGTCTAACATAATAGGCAATACAAAATATATTCCCACTGACATATGCATGAAAGAATAATAAATCATTGCGTTGGAAAAAGTATATAGTCAATGACCCAGTATATAGCCAGGAAAAATTAGTATGTATACCAAAAACAGAGGGGAAAAAAAGAGATAAAGCAACCAGGGAAAAATAATATAACAATAATAATAGTTATACCCTGAACAGCATTTCCCCAAAATGAAATCAATGAGAACTGATGCAGCAAATAAAGAAAAATATGACTAATAAAGACATATTAGCTAACAGAGTCATACATATTGAAAACACCACAAAGCGCAGCACTGCAAGGACAGGTAATGCCCAAACAGTAAGGAGGGTAATACTCAGCTGCAGCTAGATTGTGTAGAGTTTGTGTCCATATTGATTGTACAGGATGTGTTTCCAAAGTCTGCTTATAACAGGAACAAAAAATAAAGTCCAAAGTGCTGCATCAGATCCATCATAAGTCCCTCAGAATAGAAGATTACATAAAGGCTGTAGTAAAGTAAACACTCAACATGTTTCACCTGTCAGTGGGCTTCTTCCTGAATTGGCGGAGCATCTGTTTCTTTTTAACCATCTTTATCTTATAGATTAGTTTAGGTGTAATTTAGAGTGCTACTAAGGGGATTGTCTTTGTTCTTTTCATCTGTGTGTCTTATATAGTTTTCACTATCCCCTAGCACCATCAGGTCCAATTTAATTTATATACTGACTTTAATTGGGGTATATATTTTATTTTACCCTTATAGTTAGTTTTATTAAAGGGCTTGAGTTAACCTTATATATTATGTGTTGAGCAACTTCTCCTTTTGTGTGTTCTATATATATATATATATATATATATATTTATATAGTGTGGGCCTGTTGTGTGTGTTTTTTTTTTTATTGTGGGTAGCGGGGGTGGGTGAAGGGGGTAATTAGCCCCAAGGTGGTTTGTTTAGAGCTTGCGGGGGGGTAGCGGGAGGCCTTAACCCCTTCATGACCGTAGTGGTATTAACCGCTACGGTCGTGAAGGGGTTAAGTGCACCCGCAACCCCCCCGCAAGCCCTAAACAAACAAGAAGGGCAAAATAACCCCTTCACCCACCCCCGCTACCCACAATAAAGCTGGCACGGTGGGTTAACCCCTTCATTGCCTTAGCGTTTAGCCGCTAAGGTAATAAAGTGGCCTTTAAATGCCTTTTGCCTGCCTCGGATGCATGCCGGGGGGCTCCGGTGCGGGTATCAGCTCCGGAGACCCCCGGCATCAATCACAGCCAGGTAAAAGGCCTGATTTTTTCTAAGTATCGACCTTGCCGATGCTTCTCCTCCACCAACTTGCCAACTTTAGTTGGCGGGACGGATTGGCGGTGAAATCTCAATTCTGGAGTGCCGATCGGGGCTACCTGAAAAAGCTGATCGGGGCTACCTGAATTCAGCTGAGTTCAAAAAGTGCCGATAAGTGGCTTATCGGCACCCGCCTGCCGATAAATTTTTATCGGGAACAAAAAATGCTGATTTTGGCCACTTATCGGCGCTTACTGAATCGGGAAGGCAATTTTGGCGGGAAAATGGCGATAAAAGCCTTATCGGCACTTAATGCGTGAGGCCCAAAATTCTAACCTGGAGCCCGGAGATTGCCTTAGCACACAAGGGTGCGGTTCCAGGAGAGCAGAGAAGCTTCCCCTACAGCAGCCCAGCTAACAGATAAGACTTTTCGTATAAGACTATCTATGTCTATTTGTATTGATAAATGTCTCCATGATTTGGGGCTGGTAAATAGCTTAGCTAACCAACCCAGTCAGAGAGGGCTGAGCTACATGTGTAGATAGTCTCCAAAGCAGAGATAGGTTTTTTTGTTTGGCTTATTCTCTTATGTTGATTTTTTGCTGTGTTTAAAGCGACAGACACAATAAAGCCTTGTTTTAATTTCACCTTAAAACAGTCTCCATTGTGTACCTCTGCACATGTCCTCCTACACTGCCTATATGATCCAGCTCAAATTCACAATGCATGAGGTGTATATATAATCTGCATCTGAGAGAGAGAGGAGTACATCCCAAACTATATGATCCTGTTCATGGAATAACCCACAAAACATATGTTATGTAAGTGTCCTGCATTACTGAGTGGGCCCTTGGGGTCTTTTGTGTGCTCAGTAATACACTGCTGTTTTTTCTTCCAAATTATTTTGCATATTTGAATACTCCAGAGTCTACGCGCCGGATTACATCTTTTCTTGCTGCGAGTCCTTTTGATTTATTATTGATTTTGCAGTCTGAAAGTTTATTAAACTGATCTAATTAGTTATATAGATTAGGCCAAGAGGTCAGCGGTCTGGAAAGAGAAAGAAGTATGTCGGCCGCAAATAAAGATATTTATCATTATAGTTTTTGGCATGGACAGCTTTGATAAACGGATTGTTTCTTATGTAAGCTGCCAGCAGTTCTAGGGACAGGGCGAAAAGCAAGGGTGACAGAGGACAGCCCTGGCGGTTCCCCCTTTTGTGAGAGTGGTTTGGGAAGGGACCCCCAAGCACCAAATTTGATGGCTTGAGAAACTCCCCATGGAACCCAAACTCCCAGAGGGTTGACAGCATTTATTCCAGTCCAGGCGATTGAAGGACCTTCTCCGCGTCAAGCACTAGGAGCAAAGCGGGATGTTGTGATTTTTTGCTATCACAATCAGACTGATCACCGTCTGGTGTTATCAGCGGCTTGTCTTCCAGGAATAAAACTGATTTGGTCAGGATAGATAAGCTGGGGTAGATATTTATTTAGTCTGGTTATTAACATTTTGGTAAGTATTTTGAAGTGTAGGTTAATCAGGGAAATTGACCGATGCTTTGTATAGTTAGTTAGATCTTTGCCTTCTTGTGAATTAAAGAGATATATGCTTGGAGCACAGTTGGTGGTATACTAGAACCAGACATGTACAGATGCAGCAGTTGTAGAATATTGGTGAGCGCATAGGTGTCATCAAAATGTATATATTGTGACAGAAACCAGGGGATGGTAATAAATTCCATATATAGGGCTCCCAGGATACTGAACAGTTTCTATCCTTTCTGGCCTGGGAGTGCAGCCTTATAATACATGCACTCCATCCCACAGTTTTGGGCAAGCGCTGGAACTGAGGGATTTCTGTCACCTGTCATGCTAATTAGAAATCAGGTATGTAAGACTGATTTCCTGTTTGCTCTTGTCTCTTCTCCAGAGCCTGGAAGGCTGCTGAACACAGTGGGGAGAAGCCCCTTCCCCACACAGGTTCAATTGTTCTATTCATTTGGCTAACTCTGCAAAAGTACCTTGTTTTGTTGTTGGAAAGTGGAAAAGCCACTTCCACCCTGAGTTAGGGAAATCTAAGTTAAGTTATCGCTCAGGTGAGCAGCTTTTGTTTTGATGTGTTTTGTTGTATGCACTGTGGCAGTCTCAGTGCCTGGGACTGAATAAACCAGGCACAGCCTGTTTAAAGGAACAGTACGTGACGCCTCCTCATTTAACCTACCCCAAAAGACCGTGTTCTAACCGTCCCGGACAAGCAGCGGAGCCCCGGAGTAAGCTGTTTGTCACATATGGTGGAGAATGCGGGCAGAACACTAAAAGGTCTGGGGGTTAAAGAACTTTAAAAAAAAAAAAAAAAAAAAAAAAAAGAAAGTTTTTTTTCTCTCTCTCCAAACAAGATGGAAGACGTGGTGAGTGCGCTGGTACGCAATGTCGCTGTCCAGAAAGACGCGAATGAAGCCCTGCAACAGGCGAATGCAAACCAGCAAGAGACAAACCGCTTGCTGAGAGAGGAGCAACAGCGGTTCGCTCAGGGCTTACAGCAGGAACTCGAGATCCTGAGGGGGACTATCAGTAACCTTCCACTGGCAGCGGCAGCCCCAGTTCCGAAAATGACCAGGGCAAGCCACTACCTTCAGAAGATGGGACCCTCGGATGATGTGGAAGCCTATCTTCTCACGTTTGAACGCACGGCACAGAGAGAGGGATGGCCAGAAGCTGAGTGGGCTGGTCTAATCGCACCCTTCCTAAGCGGCGAACCCCAGAAGGCTTACTTTGATCTAGAGCCAGCCGAAGCTAACGTCTATGCAAAATTGAAGTTCGAGATCCTCGCCCGCCTCGGCGTAACCACGGCTGTTCGCGCCCAAAGGTTTCACGCATGGTCCTTCACGATGGATAAAGCCACCCGAAGCCAGATGTATGACCTCATCCACCTCGCCCGGAAGTGGCTACAACCCGAGATCAACTCAGCAAGCCACATCGTGGAACGGTTGGTCATGGACCAGTTCTTGAGGAAACTTCCCTCTGCCTTACGCCATTGGGTCAGTCGGAGTGACCCCCACAATGCGGATGAGCTTGTGGCCCTCGTAGAAAGGTACAATGCAGCAGGAGAGCACCCGCAACCCACAGTCGTGGAGCAACCCCACTACCCGAGGTTCCAGGACTCTTCCAGAGACGGTAAAAGGGTACCGGGGTTAAGGGGAGCTGAAGAGCGGCGACCACCTTCACGCAGCACCAGCAACAGTGGTTCGCACACTAAGGGCAATAGCCAACATGGGGAGCCGGGAAAAGGCTCTAAGTGGGACACAGACTATGTACCTAAATGTGTAAATTGTCATGAGAGGGGCCACACAGCAAAAATCTGCCCACTAAATGATGAGCCCATGCAATGCAACAGCGTGGAACCTTATTCGCTGTTGTCCCAATGTATGCGCCCTAGCCCAGAGGACCCCTTGAATAACCATCTGTGGGCATCTGTAAAGGTTAATGGTAGGAGGGTTCGGGCACTTCTGGACTCTGGGAGCATGGTCACACTAGTGTCCGAATACCTCTTGCCCATTAAGAAGAAACAGGGAAACAGTTCACAAAGAATGGCAATTTGTTGTATACATGGGGATAATCATGAATATTCCACTGTTGATGTTTTTTTTGAAACAGAGTTTGGTTCTTTAGATTTCAAGGTGGGTATTGTACCCAAACTGGCACATGATGTGTTAATAGGGACCGACTTTCCCCATTTTCTAAAAATGTGGTCCCCCGCTCAGAATAGCGCCCAGAGTTCAATAGCGGACCATAACGAAGTATTAGAAGAAATAAATCCTTTCCCGTTTTCAGAAATGGAGGTTGACGAGGGCCCAAATAAGAAGGGGGAAAAGGAGGAGTGCTGTAAAATTCCCTTCCCCATCACTACTTTGGTAGGGAATACCCCAAATCAGGATGTTGATCAGACACTTACCACCCCAGAACCGGATAAGACCCTCGCTGACCTAGAGGTCAGTCCTGGGAGTTTTAAGAAGGCCCAGTGGGAGGACCCCACATTAGAGGTAGCAAGGGGAAATATACGGGACCTGAATAGTACTCTTGGCCAACCAGATAGGTCGCTTGCTTACCCCTACTTCGAGGTAGAGAACGACCTAGTATATCGGGTTGATAAAAGAAAATCAGTTACAACTAAACAATTGTTGGTACCACGGACATTCCGTAATGTAGTGTTACACCTCGCACATAGTCATCCATTGGGGGGACACCTAGGGGTGGAAAAGACAAAAGAAAAGGTTCTCCGAAGCTTCTATTGGCCTGGGGTTCTGGCAGAAATTACGAATTATTGTTCCTCATGCCCAGCATGTCAGATCACCGCCCCGTTCAAGGCGTACCGCAGCCCATTGGTACCCCTTCCCATAATAGAGGTACCATTTGACCGGATTGCTATGGATCTAGTAGGACCCCTAATAAAGTCTGCTAGGGGACATCAGCATATATTGGTAATATTAGATTATGCCACCCGATATCCGGAGGCAGTTCCCCTACGTAGCACCTCTGCCAAAAACATAGCAAAAGAGTTAGTAGTTCTGTTTTCCCGGGTTGGAATTCCTAAAGAGATTCTATCTGACCAGGGAACACCGTTTATGTCCCAAGTAACAAAAGAGTTATGTAAACTCCTAAAAATCAAGCACCTCAGAACCTCAGTCTATCATCCACAAACAGATGGTTTAGTGGAAAGGTTCAATAAAACCTTAAAGAGCATGTTACGGCGGGCGGTCGATAAAGATGGGAAAAACTGGGATTGTTTGTTACCGTACCTGTTATTTGCCATTAGGGAAGTTCCCCAATCATCCACAGGCTACTCCCCGTTTGAACTATTGTATGGCCGACACCCAAGGGGCTTACTGGATATAGCCAAAGAGACTTGGGAACACGAGGTTACCCCTTACAGAAGTGTAATAGAGCATGTTGCCCAGATGCAGGACCGCATTGCTGCAGTCCTACCCATAGTGAGGGAACACATGAAGAAAGCTCAAGAAGCACAGAGGAATACGTATAATAAGGGTGCTAGGGTCAGAATTTTTTTTCCAGGTGATAGGGTACTAGTTCTGGTTCCCACCGTGGAAAGTAAATTCCTTGCTAAATGGCATGGGCCATATGAGGTCTTGGAAAGAGTGGGAGAAGTAAATTATAAGGTAAGACAGCCAGGTAGGAGGAAACCTGAGCAAATTTACCATATAAACCTACTCAAGCCCTGGAAAGATAGAGAAGTCTTGTCAACCCTAGTAACCCCAGGTCCGTCAGAGAGTCAAGAAACTGACCCAGAGGTTAGCATAGCTGAAACCCTGTCCGTTCATCAGAAACAAGAGGTTCAGAATTTAGTGAGCAGAAACAAAGAAATCTTCTCTACACAGCCAGGTAGAACTAGCGTAATTGAACATGACCTAGTCTCTGAACCGGGGGTCCGAGTTAACCTTAAACCGTACCGAATCCCAGAGGCCAAAAGAGAGGCTATAAGTTTAGAGGTTAAAAAAATGCTAAAACTAGGCGTAATTGAGGAATCCCAAAGTGGGTGGAACAGCCCTATAGTCTTAGTCCCAAAGCCAGATGGTACAACAAGGTTTTGTAATGACTACCGGAAACTAAACGCGGTGTCAAAATTTGATACTTACCCTATGCCCAGGGTAGATGAACTTGTAGAGAGACTGGGCAAAGCCCGATATCTCACAACCCTAGACCTAACAAAAGGGTACTGGCAGGTTCCCCTCACAGAAAGGGCAAAAGAAAAGACAGCCTTCTCAACCCCAGACGGCCTCTTTCAGTATAGGGTGCTGCCTTTTGGCTTACATGGAGCTCCCGCCACATTCCAAAGAATGATGGATAAAATTTTAAAACCACATGCTCGGTATGCTGCTGCCTACCTGGATGATGTGGTAATCCATAGTGAAGATTGGCAATCCCACCTTCCAAAGGTCCAAGCTGTGCTCGACGCAGTTCGGTCTGCTGGACTAACTGCTAACCCCGCTAAATGCACCATTGGTCTGGAGGAGGCCAAGTATCTGGGGTATTCTATTGGCAGAGGTTTACTCAAACCCCAAACACTCAAAGTGGAGGCGATACAAGGTTGGCCAAGGCCAGTTACAAAAAAACAAGTAAGGACCTTTTTGGGGTTAATTGGGTACTATAGAAGGTTTATTCCCAATTTTGCGACTAAGGCAACCCCACTAACCGACCTCACAAAAGCAAGAGGACCACTTATGGTAAAGTGGTCCCCCGAAACCGAACAGGCCTTTAGAAGCCTGAAAGAAGCTCTCTGTGCCCAACCAGTGTTGGTCACACCTGACTTCTCCAAAGAGTTCGTAGTCCAAACCGACGCATCTGAGGTAGGGCTGGGGGCGGTACTCTCCCAGGAGTCTCAAGGTGAGGAACACCCCATCCTTTATTTAAGTAGGAAACTAAATCCCCAGGAGAAAAATTACTCCATAGTAGAGAAAGAGTGTCTCGCAATAAAGTGGGCTGTAGAGATGCTCAAATACTACCTGTTGGGGAGAAAATTCCGGTTGGTCACAGATCATGCACCCCTTACCTGGATGTGTCAAAACAGGGAAAAGAATGCTAGAGTGACCAGGTGGTTCCTAAGCCTACAACCCTTTAAATTTTCTGTGGAACACAGGTCAGGGCACAAACATGGCAATGCTGACGGGTTGTCAAGGATGCACTCCCTAATATCCATGGTCGCTCATCCCTCAGGGTCTGAGCTGGGGGGGAGGATATGTGACAGAAACCAGGGGATGGTAATAAATTCCATATATAGGGCTCCCAGGATACTGAACAGTTTCTATCCTTTCTGGCCTGGGAGTGCAGCCTTATAATACATGCACTCCATCCCACAGTTTTGGGCAAGCGCTGGAACTGGGGGATTTCTGTCACCTGTCATGCTAATTAGAAATCAGGTATGTAAGACTGATTTCCTGTTTGCTCTTGTCTCTTCTCCAGAGCCTGGAAGGCTGCTGAACACAGTGGGGAGAAGCCCCTTCCCCACACAGGTTCAATTGTTCTATTCATTTGGCTAACTCTGCAAAAGTACCTTGTTTTGTTGTTGGAAAGTGGAAAAGCCACTTCCACCCTGAGTTAGGGAAATCTAAGTTAAGTTATCGCTCAGGTGAGCAGCTTTTGTTTTGATGTGTTTTGTTGTATGCACTGTGGCAGTCTCAGTGCCTGGGACTGAATAAACCAGGCACAGCCTGTTTAAAGGAACAGTACGTGACGCCTCCTCATTTAACCTACCCCAAAAGACCGTGTTCTAACCGTCCCGGACAAGCAGCGGAGCCCCGGAGTAAGCCGTTTGTCACAATATATAAAAAAAACAGGATTAATACTGGAACATCTATATGCTCATCTTAACCAATCACACAGCATACATACAGGAAGGTGATAGTAATGTAAACAGTAAAAGGCTGGTGACCACTTTACTCACACGGGCAAGTGTGAGTTTAATCACAGCAAGGTGTCTTTTCCTCTCCAGACAGCTAGCGTACCGTCTGTGGGCTGCTCACATCAGATCGTCCTCACTGTGTTCCAAACGGGGCGAAAATTCACAGTACACACGTGTAAGATAAAAGATAGTTTATTACTGTAAAAAGTAAGTATACATAAACTTACATAAATAAAGGCACATCCAGGATCCGTATCCTATGTTGTTGCTCCTTAGGGGGTCCCCCTGCTGCCGCGCGCGGTCGCAGAGCCTGTATCGGAGCCATCGCACAGATACTACGGTAGCCTTCCGTGACCAAAAAAAGAACTGCTCCACCAACAATGAACAATGCATTTTGCGAGCTATCCCGCTTCGTCAGGTCCTGTTGGTGGTATCCGTGAAGACTCTCTTTATACCCCTGACCTCCTAATCGCCAGGTGTATCGCATGTTAATTAGTACTGTTCTGTTTGCAAAGTCCGTGGTGATACATAATACCATCAGTAGAAGAAAGGTTATACCATCATTGTATATTGCACCTATTACACAATTACTAGAATTATTTATTAAAACATTAACAGAAACATTTATTAGAATATTTGTTAAAACATCCAAAAACTCTTGCGCACCAAATTAGTTAATTAATAAAGCATTAACTGCTAAAAAATAATATTCCAAACTGTTGATGTACAGCATATCCTGAAATGTGATACCATTTTTTGGATCTTTGAATTTTTGGGGTTTTTACTTTAATTCTTTCAACATTTTTCAGCATGATGACTGCAATAATCTTTTTACTTCAATTCCAGCAAATCTTCCTTATAGTTCAATTGAATTGCCCATAATATTGTCTTAAATCAGTAAAATTGAGATATATTCAAATCGAGTGTATTATTAACATATGTTGTATATCTGGATCTGTTGATTCTCACAGTATACAAAGAATACAGCTTGGTATAAATAAAAATGAAAATGGCTCCACTTAGTGGATTACGGGAGCAGTGTCTTATTACAAAGTTTTGAAGAATAAGGAAAAATGGTTTCCCACACCCAAGAGTGGGCGTCCACATACACATTGTACATAATGATATCTATCACATAACGGGAATTCACAATGATTTCATATTGAGTTGAAATTATTATTCAAACCACACATATAATGAAGTCCACCACATAACGAAAATTCACAGGGATTTCATATTAAATTGCAATTACTGTTAAAATCATAATTCTTTGGAAAGAACTTACCTTCAATAATCGCGCTAATTAAAACACCTCCATGAAAGTGATGTTACAATATACATGGGTGTTATTATCATGCAGAATTGTCGCATTATCACATACATCTAAATATTTAATTTTACTGGCAGTGGCACAACTACACTATAACAGATTTAAAAAAAAGGAATGGCATATAACAACTAACCACACACAGTTGTGTGGGTGGTGTTGCTACGAAATAAAATATACTTGGTTACTCCTAATCATAGTACAAGAATATAGATTTATTACGACGCAAATCCAGGTTAAGATCTAGGAGGCAGGAATAGACAAAACATGAGTTGCCATCCCTCACAGATGTCACCAGGCTCTCTATAATGCTTAAATATACAGTATCAATGAAAAAATCAGATGAAAGCTGCACTGACTATTTCAACATTTAGACCCTGGGGTGTTAATGTTCCCAGTTTATAAATCCAGTATGTCTCTTTCTTGGCCAGTTTTGTGAGGCGATCACCCCCTTGCCAATTCTCGGAAACCGTTTCTATGGCCCTGCATGGGAGACCTGAAGGATCATTGTTGGGAGTCATAGAGAAATGTTTAGACACATTATGTGTCATTAGTCCTCTCCTAATGTTGCCCGTGTGCTCCAGTATGCGGACCCTCAGTGGCCTACTGGTACTTCCCACATACTGGAGACCACATGGGCACTGGAGGAGATAGACCACAAATGTAGTACGGCAATTAAGAAACTGGTTGGTTTCAAAGGCCTCTCCTGTAGTTCTTGAATTAAAATGGACTATCTCATTGGATCCTTGCTTGCATGCCTTGCATGAAAAGCATTTAAAGAATCCAACTGGTTTGGGCAACAAATGCAAGGGATTACTCTCCTTAGTACTCTTAAACAAACTCGGGCCAACTTATTTTTAATGTTAGATGCCCTTCTATAGATAACGCTTGGTTGTAGAGGGATATTATCCTTCAAAATAGGATCTTTCAACAAGACATGCCAGTGTTTGCGCAATACTGGTTGGATCCTTTTGTGGTCCTTATTATAGTCAGTGATAAATGGTACCACATAATTATCATTAGTGTGCTTCGTTTTTGTTTTTAACAGGTCTCTTCTAATTAATGTGATTGTCTTATCTATCGCCTTGTCTAAATCTTCATTCCCATATTCTCACTTTAATAATCGTTTTTTTTAACACTTCGGCCTGATCTCTAAAAACTGTTTCGTCTGTGCAATTTCTCCTTAGACGTCTAAATTGCCCTGATGGTATATTGTCGAGCCACTTCTTATGATGGCAGCTCATCTTTAAAAGGTAGTTGTTGCAATCCATACTTTTAAAAAAAGGTTTTAGTCTTAACTTGTTGGTCCTCTATGTAGATTGTTAAGTCTAAGAAGTCAATCGATTTCTTGCTAGTTAGTGTTGTAAAAAAACAAATTCCGTTGGTTGCTGTTGATATATTCAAGAAATCTATTTAATACCACCTCACTCCCCTGCCAAATAAAAAAGACGTTGTCTATATAGCGGTGCCACAGGACCAGGTCTGCGCCGAATTCATGGTCAGACCATATAGTGTATTTTTCCCATATATCCATGAGTTTGTTTAAGAGTACTAAGGAGAGTAATCCCTTGCATTGGTTGCCCAAACCAGTTGGATTCTTTAAATGCTTTTCATGCAAGGCATTCCGTGCAGGTTTAGCTAATATCCTCAATTTAACCACTGGAGGAGAAAGATAAATTGTCCTTCCAAGACTTCATGGATTGCTACCTACCCAGTAATGACCACTGTTTGCATTAAATATTATAAAACGTCAGAACTTAATAGATTCCTTCCAAACTCCATTAGCTGGGATCTATCTGTTCTCACTCACATGCGGTCTGACCACAGTCTGGTATTAAATATAACCATTGTCAGGAAGATCAGAGCTCCTAGGAGATCCCACTGTTTTAAGCCCCTATCTTAGACTAAGAGAGAAATTAATTATCTTGTACCAGTGAATTAACAAATGCTTTCACATATATTAATAGATGGATAAAGATCTGGATTCTTGTAATTAGTAACCTGCAGCTAAAATGATGGCTACAAGTGATAACTGTGTCCTCAGGAAAATAGAATCTCACTTGCATGTTCTATTATCTGTGGCTTAGAAGCTCTGAGGGAGGCAATAATGCCAACTTTCTGCAGAGTCCTGGTTGGAAAGTATTATAAAGATGCCCATCGATACTAAAGTATGAGGTAGGAGATGGCTGGCAAATTTTAACCCGAGATGCAACCCAACCAACTGGCCCAGGAACCAGGCAGCCCACACACCAAACATAGATGCATGCTACACACACCCTACTCATGTACACACCATATAATAAATCTGTAAACATGCAAACGCACAATAAACAAACAACAGATAAACATATGTAACACACTTTATGGCACCCAATGGCAATGCATGTATCATACTGTGTATATACACACATAATAAATATATACAGTATTTATAGTATAGTAGAACATTGCGCGCAAAGTCCCCGATGTACATAGCTGTCTGTTTAATGAAGAAATATCTATATAAAAATATATTTATGGTTACCATGAGATAATGCAATCTTGTTAGTACCACTGATGTTAAAATGAATCACTAGTCCAACAAAGTAAAGGTGGTTAGTGGATTAAGAAGCAGGATTGAGGCCAGTGAAGAGCTGCTGCTCAGTCTTGTGGTCACTTGGAGACTTGTCTAGAAGCTCAGATGCGGTTTTGTGCTCTTATGGCGCAATAAGTGATTTTTTGGTGTTCAAAATGTAAACTCACAATGTTCTTTATTATAAAAGCGCACGTAACCAAGAAACACATGCAAAAGGTTTCTAACCCTTAGGCCTCGGGCATGCGCTGACCCGTGCTGAGGCGCGCTCACGCTCGGCACTGAGCCCCTGCAGCCTCAATGAGAGCGGCTTTAGCAGGGGCTCGCTTACGCTTCTGCAAGCGTGCGGAAGCGTAAGTCTTACTAAAATTTTAAATTCACGCGCTAAAGGGAGCGCAGGGCCGGTCACGTGAGCGGTTCGCCCAATGAGGGCGAACCAGCTCCGTGACGTCACAGGGCCCCCCCCCCCCCCCCGACATGACCCCGGACGGCGCGTGGACCAAGGCCAGGGAAAGCACCTGCTTTCCCTCAGCCTCAGCGCGCCTCCGTACGAGAGAAGGCACCATGGACTCAGCCTTATGCTTCATATACACACACACCTACTGTAATACACTTGCACCATATACTGTATACAGAAACCACACACACACACACAAATCAGGCTATAGTAAAAAAAAAGCTGTGTGTGCTGTGCACGCGCATAGTAAGTGAAACTTCTTTGACTTTTGTCACAGAAATTGTATTTGTGTTTGTGATGTTTTAATTAAAAATCAAAATACAATTTCATTGACAAAACGCAAATAAATTTGACTTATAACGCGCGTGCTCGGCACACATCCCCTGTATTAGCTATTTGCACTAAGTGTGAATTCCTCGTGTGTGCGTGTGACTGAGAGTGTGCGTGTGACTGAGAGTGTGCGTGTGACAGAGTGTGCGTGTGACAGAGAGTGTGCGTGTGACAGAGTGTGCGTGTGACAGAGAGTGTGCGTGTGACAGAGAGTGTGCGTGTGACAGAGTGTGTGCGTGTGACTGAGAGTGTGCGTGTGACTGAGAGTGTGCGTGTGACTGAGAGTGTGCGTGTGACTGAGAGTGTGCGTGTGACTGAGAGTGTGCGTGTGACTGAGAGTGTGCGTGTGACAGAGTGTGTGCGTGTGACAGAGTGTGTGCGTGTGACAGAGTGTGTGCGTGTGACAGAGTGTGTGCGTGTGACAGAGTGTGTGCGTGTGACAGAGTGTGTGCGTGTGACAGAGTGTGTGCGTGTGACTGAGAGTGTGCGTGTGACTGAGAGTGTGCGTGTGACTGAGAGTGTGCGTGTGACTGAGAGTGTGCGTGTGACTGAGAGTGTGCATGTGACTGAGAGTGCATGTGACTGAGTGTGCGTGTGACTGAGTGTGTGTGTGACTGTGAGTGTGACTGACTGTGCGTGTGACTGACTGTGCGTGTGACTGACTGTGCGTGTGCGTGTGAGTGTGCATGTGACTGTGCGTGTGACTATGAGTGTGCATGTGACTGTGAGTGTGCGTGTGACTGTGCGTGTGACTGTGCGTGTGACTGTGACTGTGCGTGTGACTGTGTGTGCGTGACTGAGTGTGCGTGTGACTGTGTGTGCGTGAGACTGAGTGTGCGTGCATGTGACTGTGTGTGCGTGCGTGTGACTGTGTGACTGTGAGTGTGCGCGTGACTGTGAGTGTGCGCGTGACTGAGAGTGTGAATTCCTTGTGTGTGTGTGACATTTAGTGTCTGTGTGTTTGTATATATGTGTGTGTATCAGTCAGTGTATGTGTGTCAGTCAGTGTGTGTGTGTATGTGTGTCAGTCAGTGTTTGTGTGTGTGTGTCTCTTTCTGTGTCCTGTCTGTGTCCTGTGTCCTGTGTTTCCGTCACCCCCCCCCCCGCCCCCGGAGGTACACGACCGCGGTGCACCCCTGGTAGAGCTGCGTGTCCTGCTGCAGCCAGGTCCACACAAGGGGGTTACAGGAGGGCACGGTAATGTGCGTGGGGCGCTCTTCCCTCTGATTATGCTGTGGAGGACGCATAGCACAACAGCCTCTTCTGCCGCTATCACTGCTGCGCATGCGCGGCATAGGAGCGGCAATGGCGGAAGTTCACTCGCCCCCGATACACAGTTGCGCAGCACGCAGACCCCGCAGCCATTGTTGGCTTCCTCCGGCAGCCGGGTCAGCGGCCTCCAGCCCCGCGGGGAGCCGATGTAATAATGCATCTGGGGGGAATGGCGCATGTGCTGGAGCGGCCGGGGCTGAGGGGAGGGGTTAGCCATCAAAACACAACAGCGCATGCGCGGCATGGCAGCGAGAACGGCGGCCATTAGTAGCGGCGCCAGCGGCGCAGCGGCCGTGTGGGGAGTGCGGCTGCCATCAGGCCGTTAGGAGCGGCGACGGCGGCTATCGCCGCCGCCGCATTGATTTTTGGAGCGGGTGTGATGTCAGTGTTGGGGTCGGGCTGAGCCAGAACACAGCCCGGCCTCAACTGCCAGCACTGACGTCACATCCGTTTCATTTCTGTCTCCACAATTCTTTTTTGCCTGAATAAGGTGCCACTAAGGAAGTTTCACTTCAATAAATCACACTCTGTTTGCCTGTCCCTCCCCTGTCTCTTTAGCTCCACCCTTAGGTCTCAGCTTTTGCTGCTGACTGGGACCGGCCTGGCTTGCTGTCAACTTTGGGAACAAAGCCGAGTAGCGGGCCGGCCGCAGTTACTGTAAAGCTGCAGCCGCATTCCTGGAAATAGGACCAGCCCAGGGGGAAATTGCCCTCTTGCTCACCTGGCCAGCCCGCCCGCCCTTGCTATGGAGTCGTGTTTAGAGAACTCTGTGCTCACAATATACCCGAGTAAAGAAGAAGCTGATTCATCGTTTCATAGTGTTTCTGGTAATGCGATTAACACCAGTTTGTATTAACCAGACTCTGCCCGTCCCCCTCCCATTCTGTACAATTAAGAGCCGGGCCGCCGACAGGGGGGGACAGCCAGGACAGGTGTCCCGGGCCCGCTGTCTGCGGGGGTCCCGGCAGTCTGGCGCTGCAAGTTGGACCCGACCTCTGGCTCTCCCCAGCTGCAGGCCTCTCCCAAAGCTGGTGCGTGACGGGCCTCTCTGACGTCAGCGCACCAGAATTAAGCTTGGTCCAGCTTCCGGCGCATGCCAGCATGAGAGGGAGGCCCGGCGTACGTTCATGTCGGAAGCTCGACATAGGACAGAGTGAGGGAGAGGCATGCAGCTTTTGGAGAGCTGGGGCCCGGCTGCGAAAGGACTGGCAGCCGGGCCTGGCCAGAGGTCGGGCCCAACTTGCAGTGCCGGCCAACCGGGCCCACCGCAGACCCTGGGTCCAGCCCGACCATCCACAAGGTAAGTCTATATATTTTTATATGTATTGGGGGGGGGGGGAGTATTTTTTATATGTATTAGGGGTGGGAGTTTATTTTATATGTATTCGGGTGGGGTATATTTTATATGTATTGTGAGGTGGGTATATTTTTTATATGTATTGAGGGGGTGGGTGTACTTTTTATATGTATTAGGGTAGGGGGTATATGTTATATGTATTGAGGGGGTGGGTGTACTTTTTATATGTATTGGGGATGGGTGTATATTTTATTTGTTTGGGGGTTAGATGTATTTTTATATGTATTGGGGGGTGTGGGTATTTTTTTTAAGGTATTGTGGGGGTGGGTGTATATTTTATATGTATTGGGGGTGGGTGTATATTTTATATGTATTGGGGGCATTGATTGTGATGGTGAGGAAGTAACCAGGCTCACTAATAAAGGTTAAGCCCGTTTTGTTACTTCTGATCCAAGTTTTGGGGTTCAAGAGTGCCAGCTCTTGAGCCTAACTGTTGTACACGCATGCTATGTACTTATGCGACAATAAAGATTTTTTGTGATTTTACCTTTCCAGGGATGTTAGCAATCCGGGATTGCTAGACTATGAGTTTCAAGGGGGTTCTTGCAGACAAAGTGTTGTCAGAATGTGTGTAGGTAGTCGGGGTCCAGAGTTGCTGGATACCCCAAAGATTTACCCGAGAATCATGCTTAATTCATGGATATGGAAAATAGCTGAAGCGCTCAAATGCAGGTATATCTCAAAATGATAATAAGCCAGACCACTATACCAGGGTACTAACAATTGATATAGTACCTATTGTGTCATATAATGGGTACTATCCTCCTGAAGACAGGTGGTGTGTGGTGCAACCCACTCACCATCAGTCTCATTGGCAGGTTCCCCTGAAAAATATACAAGTACTCACATCCTGGTAGGGCAGGCAGGCAGGCTGTGCAGCTACTCAATGCAATACAGGGAAAAGGGAGACCAAAAAGCGCACCAGCACAAACGGAGCAGGAAGAACCCAGGACAAAAAAATGATTAAAAGGGCACTTTAATGTGGCAAAAGACCCATCCAATGCATTTCGAACGTCGCAGCGTTCTTTTTCAAGGATAAAACACAATGTGATAACATCCATTATATACCCTCTTACCTGTGGGCCGTTTCGCGCCAAAAATCAGAACCTGATGACGTCATAAAAGAGCGACTCAGTGCCGATCTAAGGGCAAAAGGAAGTACCAAAGGCAGTGTGGCCATCTTGGATGTGGGCAAACATAGGAACACAATAACAAAGCTTTATTGACCATTCCAGCAGAACAAAATACATTGCTGCTAACTGGACAAGCATATTTAAACGAAATAAAGCTATATTAAACTAAACTAATGCTTAATAAAGGGTACTATTATATCAAGAAAAAACATGAACAAGGTGGATTAAAAAACTAGCTGTGTTACAACTAAGTTATATACAAAAAAAAGTTACAAATAAAAACCTCTAGACATGATTAAAAAAATGTGCAAGAAAAGTAAATTTAAAGACAGATTACACATATATACTGCATAACACAGATTGTGTACCTAAATCATAGGAACCAGGGAAATACAACCATTATAAAATATGAAGTATTATCCACAAGATACATCAAAGAACAATTTAAGCTTACATATTAGCATAATATTTGCATGATAAGGCATAGGTTCAAAGGTTATAATGATAAGAATATAATGTCCAATATAATGACAATTGTCTTATTTAATCTGTATTACCAACTAATTACACGATAATACGTCTATCACAAAAATGTTTACAAAAAATGTGTTAGTTGCCAGTCAATGTTCAAGCCCATAGGGAAGCGCGTTTGGAGAGTGAAGATCCAATACGCCTCCCTACGGTCCAGAAGGTTGATATGATCACCTCCTCTAGATTTAGAAATAACTGATTCAATCCCCAAAAAGGAAAAATTATTAATTCCTCCCTGACCACATTCAGTGAAATGTTTTGAGACTGGATGATTAGTGTCTCTCAATTTTATGAGCCTTAAATGCTCTAACATCCTGACCTTAAGGGCTCTAGTCGTCCTCCCCACATACCTCTTGCCACAACCACATGTTATTAAATAAATCACAAATTGACTTTTACAATTTATAAAACTGTTAATCTTAAATTCCTTATTTGGTAATATATTCACACCATGTGGTGGTGGCAAGGCAAACTGGAAAAAACTTTTGGCAGGCTTCATGTGTTTACATGCACTACAAGAGCCACATTTGAAGGAACCCCTAGTGATAAAAGGTTTTTTGAGACCAGAAGATTTGAGTTCACTTGGTGAAACATGAGATCCAATTGTTCTCGCTCTACGATATACAAAAGTAGGACCAGAATCCACATATTTTTTAAGGACAGGGTCCATGGATAAGACATTCCAATGTTTTGAAATTATAGAGTTTACTTTTCCACTTTGTTTACTAAATTGTGAAATAAAAAGAGGACATTTGTTTTTTAATTCTGTCAGTCCATGTAAGTCCTGTTTAATACCAATTGTCTTAACATTGTTAGCAAGGCGAGAATCTCCAATTGGATGTGTGGGCAACAATGATGCTCTCTCTGTATGTAATGCATTTTCAAATGCAATTGCTAAATGTGATTTGGGGTATCCCCTTTCCAAAAATCTCCTTGTAAGTTCCTCAGACTGAGAAAGGAAACCACTCATAGTGGAACAATTCCTTCTCAGTCTGAGGAACTGTCCCCTTGGTATGGCCTTTATGACATGGGATGGGTGGCAGCTGTCCGCCCTAAGAAAGGTGTTCCTGGCATTTTGCTTCCTATAAACATCCGTTTGGATTTTTTTGTCTATGTCTACAAATAATTGTAGATCCAGAAATTCAATGTGATGGAAATGAAAATTTAATGTAAATCTTAGATTATAAAGATTATTATTAAGATAAGATACAAAAGTGTGAAGTGTAGTGACATCCCCCCTCCAAATAATAATTAGGTCGTCCACAAATCTTTTATAAAAAACAATATTTTGACGAAATAAATTATATATATATGTAATGAGGATTCTCCTCATTACAAGAAACATATATTCAACTGCAAGAAGTATCTTTTAATAAAATAATAGAATATCTGAGCTTCTCTTATTCTGTACCCCACTCCTAACTGGTCCTCAGAAAGCGGTAACATAGTGTCACGGGAGACTCCTGAGGCGGGTAGGATCTCGGTGGCCGGAACAGCACGAGCGTAGTAGGGGTCACAAGCAGGGGTCCGAGGCAGGCGGCAGGTAGCGAAGTCAGGAAACAAGCAGGGGTCCGAGGCAGGCGGCAGGTAGCGAAGTCAGGTAACAAGCAGAGGTCGGCAACGAGGAGACTGGAACAGGACAGGGGAGCAGGACAGGTATGGGGGAAGGGACTGAGAACAGGAACAAACAGGGACAAGCCAGATTACCAGCAAGGGCTTTTACTGTGAACAGACTCAAGTACAGGTACAGGTAAAGGAAACACATCAGGATCAGAAGCATGTGCATAAGGAGTCTGACTTCAAGCAAAGGCAAAACCAACAGACAGGAAGCAAGCTATAAAGGACAGAGACAGGACCAACAAGAAGACAGACAGCGGAACCCAGAGCCAACAGAAGGCAGCAGCACACCCAGTGGACAAGAAAGCTATGGCTAGGCAGGAGGTCTAGGCGACCCTGACATTACTCCCCCCCCTCTCGAGAGTGTTCTCCGGACGATCCTCCAGGCTCTTCCCGGAGGCCTTGATGAAAAGAGGACTCAAAGTGACCCACCTCTGGTGGTTTGTCAGCGGGCAGAGGGTACTCCACAGGTACATTGGGTGCTGCAAGGAACCTCCGAATGGGTGCGTTCAACCCAAAAGCAGGGGCAGAGACATCAGAAACGTGGGCATCAAAGATGGGTGCAGCCTTTCTACATGAGTCAGTGGGGACACAGAGTTCACTCTTCGTGGTCTCTTTTTGTGACCAATATATCTCTTTTAGTTTTGGAATCTGGAACTTCCCAATGGATACGTTCAACTCCATTGCAGAGGCATGGACATCAGGAATGTGGGCATCAAGGACGGGTGCAGACTTTTCACATGGGTAAGTGGGAACATAGAATTCACGCTCCATGGTCTCCTTTTGTGACTGCCGTTTCGTGGTATCACCTAAAATCTCATTAAGACCAGCTATTTGATTTTTCAGCTCTTGAAGCTATCCTTCTGCACTTCTTTTCACACTCAATGCAGTTGTCAGTTCGGCTTCTTTGGAGTTGAGTCGCGACTCCATATTTCCCAGCTGACTCAGAGTAAAGCTTAAATCTTCTTCATTTCTGATCTGCAGCTGCCGGTACTCCTCCCGGGCATTGTCCAGCTCCAGCTGCAGCCGGACCTTATCACGGGCTGTGTGGTCCAATAATTTGCAGGCATTGGCCATTTTGACCTCATAGCGCTGTGTCAGGCCAGCCACTTGACAGACGGGCACCTTCTCTCTCTCCTCCTTTTTGGCAAGCTGTGTCTTGAGCTCAGCGATCTGCGCCTGCAGCGCTGTGAGTTGCTGAGATGTGTGTTCAGCTGCTAGCTTTAGCTCTTCCTCCAGCGAGGCTCTGGTTATGCTCAGTGTGGCCTTCAGCTCCTCATGCTGTTCTTTGGGGACACACTGGGTACTCAAATAATCTTGCAGCATCTTTATTTTGTAGGCAGTCTGGAAACTTTCTTCCTGCAGAACTCGCTGCTTTTCTTCAGCATTCACCCATTTCTCCTTGGTGTCCTGCAGAAGTGTGCGCAGTTCTCGCAGCTGACTCTGCAGCATATTTTCTGCTTGTGTGCGCCGCTCCAGGGAGACACGTTCTTCTTGCAGCACTCTCTCTGCATTCTGCAGTGCTGTCTGCACATCTAACTTTTCCTGGGCCAACTGTTTCTTCTCCTCTCCTAATTTATGGAGTTTCTTATCTCCTTCACTGACTTGGACATAGAGATTCTTGCACTCTTGGGTTACAGTTTCAAAACTGATATTTAACCCTTCGGAAATTTCTCTCAATGAACATAGTTCTGTGTTGAAGTGGCAACTCTTCTCCTTAGAGGCTTCCAGCTCTGTAGTAAGCCTGTGAACCTCTTTCTGAGATGCTTCCAGTGCTGCGTCAACTTTAGCCATGAAAGTCTGGTACTGGGCAGAATCAGCGTAGGCCTTCTCCAGCTTACTTGACAAGATCAACCTGTCATTCTCCAACTGATATTTTTCTTTTTCCCAGTCACCCTCTGCTTTTTCCAGCGCTAATTGCATCCTTGACCTTTCTTCTATCAATAGTCTGTTCTCCTCTTCTGATTCATGGAGTCTTTTATCTCCTTCACTGGCTTGGACAGAGAAGTTCTTACTCATTTGGTTTATAATTTCAAACCTACTATTTAACTCTTCGGAGGCGTCTCTCATAGAACGTATCTCTGTTTTCAAGTAGCATCTCTCCTCCCGAACGACTTCCATCTCTTTTTTGAAGTAGCAAACCTCCTCCTGGGAGACTTTAAGCTCTGTATTAAGCCTGTCAATTTCCTTCATAGAGATTTCCAGGAATTCGTTACTTTTAGAAGCGTGGCGCCGATTCTCAGCAGCATCAGTATATGCCTTCTCCAGCTCAGCTGAAATGCCATCCAGGTCACTCTCCAACTGGTGCTTTTCTTTTTCCTGGAGAACACACTTAGCAATTGCTGAGGATAAACAGTTTTGTAGTGCAGAATTAGCTTCTTGCTCCTTATCTAAACGTCCATAAAGACAATCAATCGCTTTCTGTGCAGCTTGAAGCGTCTGAGTAGGGGCATCTTTCTTCTCTTCTCTATTCTTGGGATACATCTGTGAGTTGCCTTAAGCTGCAGCATATCTCTTTCATCAAATGCAGACTCTGAGGTTACATTTTCATTCTTAATTCCTTCTGCAACTTCCACAGTAATGCCTCCCTTCTAGGGATTATTAAAATAATAGAATATCTGAGCTTCTCTTATTTTGTACCCCACTCCTAACTGGTCATCAGAAAGCAGTAACATAGTGTCACGGGAGACTCCTGAGGTGGGTAGGATCTCAGTGGCCGGAACAGCACGAGCGTAGTAGGGGTCACAAGCAGGGGTCCGAGGCAGGCGGCAGGTAGCGAAGTCAGGAAACAAGCAGGGGTCCGAGGCAGGCGGCAGGTAGCGAAGTCAGGTAACAAGCAGAGGTCGGCAACGAGGAGACTGGAACAGGACAGAGGAGCAGGACAGGTCTGGGGGCAGGGACTGAGAACAGGAACAAACAGGGACAAGCCAGATTACCAGCAAGGGCTTTTACTGTGAACAGACTCAAGTACAGGTACAGGTACAGGTACAGGAAACAGATCAGGATCAGAAGCATGTGCATAAGGAGTCTGACTTCAAGCAAAGGCAAAACCAACAGACAGGAAGCAAGCTATAAAGGACAGAGACAGGACCAACAAGAAGACAGACAGACAAAGGAACACAGAGCCAACAGAAGGCAGCAGCACACCCAGTGGACAAGGAAGCTATGGCTAGGCAGGAGGTCTAGGCGACCCTGACACATAGGAGCTAATTTTTGGAGTTCTCTGGATTAGGAAGGTATGTGATGATTTATCTCTACTTATTGTCTGCAGTTTGAATCCTGTTTTCCATCTCATCTGCTGCAGGATTTCAGTGTAAAGAACGGGCAGAGACCCCAAACATGGGTCCGTCGCCTGGAAAATGGGGGGCCAGCAAGAGGGTGGCATGGGGTGAGATGGAGCCTACGGGGCATCAAAGGAAGCCCTCAGTGGTCCTTCCAGCACATAACCTGGCTACTGTATGTGCAGGAAGGCGGCATGGTCTGATTTGTAGGGTGTCCAAGAGTAGTATATGTGGGTGCAGAAAGGAACAGGTCACGTGGCAATGAAAATTATTTATTCATGCTGCATATTAAAAAACGGTGGAGGGTACAATACTCCTACGCGTTTCGTGCTTGTAGGCACTTTATCAAGGGGTTACCTGATCATAAAAACAGACAAACAATTTATACAGTTCCTGGTACCGAAATTCGCGCCAAAATGGACAATGACGTCATACCCACAATGCTATGCTATATCAATGGGCCAATCGCAAAATATAATCCAATTTTGGGCTGGGTGATAGCGATCCAAGTGGTAGACATAGGGCGGCCGCCTAGCGCCTAGCAACAGGGCTGACGCTAAGACTGTAACTCCGCCCATGTTCGTACCCACTACGGATGCTCCCCCAAGTGCCACGGTGTATAATTATGTGTGCAGATGGTCCCATAAGAGGAAGAACCAGCGCACTGGATAAACTCACAGCAAGGCGATGGTGGTGGTATAATCTCCCTCGCAGGGCTAGGGGTCCGCCCAGTGCCTGGGAACAAGCACTGACGGCACCCGCATCATGAGTGGCAGACATCACCAACTCCTCCCCTGTAGGGGGACCGGATTTACAAAAGTAGAAACTGGGAAATATTAAAAAATATATATTTGTCAAACAAATTACAAAAGAAACATTATAATGGTATTTGTCTAATGGAGTTAACAATTATGCTGTATTATTTATTTCAGTTTCCTAACATAACAAAAACTCTCCCCTCCCACTCCCCTTTCTTTTTTGTCCCCTTCCTCTCTCCTCTCCCCCATCGCTCCCTATCCTTAGTCACCTCGATGTGCAAAGCATGGTTAGATATTACTGTACATGCTAAAAATATTTAAAACTAGCTGATATACCCAGCGTTGCCTGGGATGTAAATCCGTAATAGGTAGTATTTATAAATAGGGGAAGAATAGGTTGAGTATTTGGTGTAAAGGTTGTATAATAATGTTGAAAAGAAACATGGAAGAAAATGTAATACGATGTTGTTTTAAAATGGTTTATTGTAAACACACCATGTGAGCGGGTGTGAGGCGGCGAGTGGCTGGTGAGTGCCGTGTGGCGGTCCAACTACGGTGGGAAGGGGTGTGAGGCGGTGTGTGGCTGCTGAGTGTGTGTTGCGGGTAGGTGTTGAGTGCGGGCGGGGGGTGGTGTTCCCGCTAGGGTGTGAGCATCTGTGAGGCGGTCGGGTGTCTGGTGAGTGCGGGCGGCGGCTGGTCCGTGATGGCGGTGCGTAGGGGTGTGAGTGCTGCGGGAGGTGCCAGGTGGGTGGTGAGTGGTTGCGGCGGCTGGTCAGTGATGTCGGTGCATAGGGGCGGGAGGCGGCGGGTGTGTGTCGAGTGTGTCAGAGTGCAGCGGTGGGTGTGCAGGGGTGTGAGGCGGCGGGTGGGTGAAAGGCAGGAGGGCGGGTGAAAGGCGGGAGGGTGAAAGGCAGAGGCGGGAGTGCGGGCAGCAGGAGGGTGAAAGGCAGAGGCGGGAGTGCGGGCAGCGATTGGGTGAAAGGCAGCAGTGGGTGGGTGAAAGGCAGAGGGTGGGCAGCAGCCAGGGGTTAGAGGGCAGATGGCGGGTGTTTGAAAGGCAGGGGCGGGAGGTGGGTGAAAGGCAGGGGCGGGAGGGCAGGAGGCAGGTGGGTGAAAGGCAGGGGCGGGGGGGAGGAAGGCAGGGGCGGGGGGGGGAAGGCAGGGGCGGGGGTGAGGAAGGCAGGGGCAGGGGGGAGGAAGGCAGGGGCGGGGGGAGGAAGGCAGGGGTGGGGGGGGGGAGGACGGCAGGGGCGGGAGGGAGGAAGGCAAGGGCAGGGGGGGAGGAAGGCAGGGGCGGGGGGGAGGAAGGCAGGGGCGGGGGAGAGGAAGGCAGGGCGGGGGGGGAAGGCAGGGGTGGGGGGGAGGAAGGCAGGGGCGGGGGGGGAGGAAGGCAGGGGCGGGGGGGAGGAAGGCAAGGGCAGGAAGGCAGGGGCGGGGGGGAGGAAGGCGGGGGAGAGGAAGGCAGGGGTGGGGGGGGAGGAAGGCAGGGGTGGGGGGCGGAGGAAGGCAGGGGCGGGGGGGAGGAAGGCAGGGACGGGGGGGAGGAAAGCAGGGACAGGGGGGAGGAAAGCAGGGACGGGGGGAGGAAGGCAGGGGCGGTGGGGGGAGGAAGGCAGGGGTGGGGGGGAGGAAGGCAGGGGCGGGGGTGAGGAAGGCAGGGCCGGGGGGGAGGAAGGCAGGGCCGGGGGGGAGTCAGGCAGGGGCAGGGGGGAGGAAGGCAATGGCAGGGGGGAGGAAGGCAGGGGCGGGGGGAGGAAGGCAGGGGCTTCTCACGCAAGTGCCGCATTCCCACTACCAGTACTGGACTTATGCTCCACCCCCACACCATGTCCAGTGATGCAACGGAGGGCGCTACTGCTCACACTCCATGCCGGCGCCGCATCCCCAGGGACACGCGAGGGGTTAACAACATCAACTACTCCTCACCTGCGGTGCACTCCACCCCTATCTATCACTGGACAACCTATCTGTGATTATTCATTGCCTGCTAGCCTTCCCATTAGCTTCCTGCTTCTTATATGCTCAGCCAGCCCTGAGGCAAATTGTCTGAGCATAAACTTCTGGTTATGTTTCTAGTGCTTGCCTCAAGCATCCTGTTGCCCTGCTGTTGCTCTTGCATTCTGCCTCAATTTCTCTACCTCATCTTGTATCCGGACCGCTGCCATCTCTGACCCCTGAGCTCGGCTTGTATTTGGATTCCCACCTTCTCTACTCCTGGATGCACAACGACCATCTGACTTCTCCAATCCTATACCACGGCGAATACCATGACCATCCGACTTCTCCAACCACAGACCACGGCGAGTATCACGACCATTCTAACCTCTCCTAGCCTGATCCAGCTACACAGCCACGACTCTGAAATCCGGACGCGCTAGTTCGTGTACTCTCACATCCCCACCTCAACCTCGCGGTCCCGTCCTGTTTGTGGTGAGTACTCATGACAGTATGCTCAGCCCCACAAACATGGATCCCACTGAGGTGAGTCAAAACTTATGCACTCTGACATGTTTAAACAAATGGAGAAACAGCTTGACCTGAATAGTCGGTGTATGGAACTACTCCAACTTAAGTTACAAGATATGGCTGACCAGACACAACATGCCCCTGATGTCTCTGTCTTTGTCTTCCCCACAACCGTCCCCATGAATGGAGCCTCCTAACCCTGACTCCCTACACCCAACCGCTATGGCGGCGAACCACTTGGTTGTCGCGGGTTTCTAAATCAATGTGATATCGTGTTCGAGTAGATGCCATCTCGTTTTCTTTCCCAGTGCTCTAAAGTGGCCTATAACATTTCTCTGCTTGTTGATGATGCATTGGCTTGGGCTTCACCCATCGCGGAATGCTGGCCACCAGGTACTCACTTGTCCCATAAGTCGGGAAACACCAAATCCCAGGAAGGACCTTACAGGGAACACTATCTACTTCCCCTCCCCAAACACCAACCAGGCTCTTGATACTCATCACGCGAACCGGTGAAACCTTCAAGGCCACCACTCTGGCCTTTCTGGACTCTGGGTCAGGTGGGAATGTCTGACCAGGGATTCACGGAGAAAAACAAAATCCCTGCTGAACAGATTTACGACGTAGGCAATCGTGAACTGCTGGGCATCAAAATGGCCTTGTAAGAATGGAGGCACTTATACGAGGGCACTGAAACCCCGGTTACCCTTTTGACAGATCATAAGAATCTTCTCTACATCGAAGGCACTCACCACTTGTGGTTGCGAAAAGCTCGAGGGTCCCTTTTCTTCTCTCGCTTCAATTTCATTATTACCTATCTACCAGGTTCTAAAAACATAAAGGCAGGCGCCCTCTCTCGTCAATTTCTAGTAGAAGACAAGACTGAGGATCGTGAGGAGACCATAATTTCACCATCATGTATAATCTCTGCTAATACTTTTGACTCTTTGGAAGACATCGCGCAAGGCCAGTCCGACGTTCCTGAGGGCCTCCATGTTCCAGAGGGACGCCTTTTCACCGCTCCAACATATCGTAGAAAGGTACTGGAATGGGGTCATTCTTCTTAAATCTCTGGACATCTGGTTATGAGGAGAGCTATCGAGCTTCTGGAACAGACCGTCTGGTGGCCAGGCATGCGTAGAGACATAAAGGAATTTGTCACTGCATGTACTCCTTGTGCCCAGAACAAAACTCCCCGTAACAGGCCTCCAGGGTTGCTGCAACCTCTCCAGATTCCGGATCGTCCCTGGACTCATCTTTCCATGGTTTTCATGGCAGGCGGCACGTGAACTGCAGGGGAAAAGATAGTGGGGGGGGGCGTGATGGGGGAGTGGCAGGGGTGTGGCTGTGATGTCACCCGGCGGTTCGCCCTCATTGGCCGAGCCACCGAGGGGCGTGGCCTAACGCTCCGTCACTAGTGTTAATCACAATTTTCGGGTCTGCAAGAAAAACTCACGCGCACCTCATTGAGGGGTGACTCTTGTCCCCCGCCATAGCGGGCGCTGCAGCAGCCAGCAGGGACCAAGCCTTAAGCGCTATGTAAAACTAAAACTAGCAGCGGTACACAAAAACAAACAATTATATATTATTATATCAAATCTACATTGAGGCCCCTTGGATGTAAGGTATCCAGGCGGTGTATCCAAAAGGATTCTCTCTGAGATAATTGTATTGCCCCCCTCCAGTTTTTGGCAACTTGTTCTAATCCAAGGTATTGGCAACCTGCAGGATTGTGACATTTGTATTAAATGCAGGGTTACACTGAGTCTCCAAACCTAGGGTGATATTTCTTATTTTTGTTATGTGGGAATCTCTTACCTTTGTCCCTCCACATTTTACTCATCTGGGGACGTCGTCACGAGAGTGTCTCCCCGAGCTGGTTACGCTACACCAGGGGGGCGCAAACTGTTTTCCCTGCGCCCCCCTGCCGGATGTCCTCCTCTCCGCGCGCCACTTACCTCCTCCTCCTTACCTTGATTCCCGGCGCCTGAACATCATGACGTCACGAACATCACATTTGATGCCACGTTGCCATGGCGACGCATCTCCAGATGCCGGCTGAATCAAAGTAAGTAGGTTTAGGCTGCAGTCCCAGACATGACTGTGACACGCGCGCCCGGCAGGGGGGGGGTTCTCATGCCCCCCATTATGCGCACCGCTGCTCTACACAACCGCACTACCCGTATCACTCACCGAATATGTGAGTGAGGTATCTATTTCTTCAATAATCTTACTTATTCTGAAAACGGTATTGCACTATGTTTTTTCATTTTTATATACACCTGGATGTGTGCGCTCCTGATCTTCTGTTCCAAATGATAAAGCCCCCGGCCTCTGCTAATGATGCAGGAAGGGTGAGACTCCCCCGGCCAGGAGGGGAAATGAGGGCGTTATTATATATCTATAATGGGGTGTGAGCGATCCTGCGCCGCACTATAGTACAGAGCAGAGCGCAGGAGAGGAGCGGGGGCAGAGAGGGGATATAGGGGGGACATTGTGGGTAGCGCCCTGAAGGTGAGAAAAGGAGCTGTGTATGTGATGCAGAATTTGGGGGGAAGCCAGGGGGGAAATTAACCCCTTTTCTGAAAGGAAAACATTTTTTAACCCGTTAAATGAATCTGAGGCTTTAAACTACTAGAATTCCTATTGCAATGTCTCTTTTGATCCTGATTAGTATAACTATTCTGTGCTATCAGCTCTGAGACAAAGTCCCATCTCCTTATTCACAAGGCTCAGCAACCGCTGCAAGGATCCCAGACTTTATTTATCCCTGAGAGAGAGTTACTGGGAATATGGATGAGAAACTGCTTATGGATGTGACTAATATCTGTCATTAGAGAGAGACTCATTATACTGAGGGTTTATTAGAAATGTTTCACTTTATATTATTATTTATCTCACAATCACTGATATAAATCTGCAGGAAATGATATGAAGATCCTGTGACTGCAGCCGGAGGCCCCGCCCCCTCTCCCGCCTCTTCCTTTCCCTCTGTCTCTATCTCCGCCTCCTCTACAGCTGCACACTGATTGGTCACTGCTTGCCATGTGATCTCTCCCTCCCTGCCAAAGGGCTTCTGGGAGCTGTAGTCCTTCTCTTCCAATATTATAGTATTTAGAGGTAGATGAACTACGAATCCCAGAATGCATTGTGATAGGCCAATCAGTGCAGAGTTTTTCTAACCACACCCCTCCCCCTCCCACACATGGCTGCAGCAAGGTAATGATCTTCTGTTATTATTCACATTATATACACACACAGCTATTGTAATACACAGACTCTGTAACACTGACATACAGCAGCTATTGTAATACACAGTCACACTGTAACACTGACACACACAGCTATTGTAATACACAGGCACACACTGTAACACTGACATACACAGCTATTGTAATACACAGGCACTGTAACACTGACACACACAGCTATTGTAATACACAGACACACACTGTAACACTGACACACACAGCTATTGTAATACACAGACACTGTAACACTGACACACACAGCTATTGTAATACACAGTCACACAGTAACACTGACATACAATAGCTGCTGTATGTCAGTGTTACGGTGTGTCTGTGTATTACAGTAGCTGCTGTATGTCAGTGTTACAGTGTGTCTGTGTATTACAATAGCTGCTGTATGTCAGTGTTACAGTGTGTCTGTGTATTACAATAGCTGCTATAATACACAGGCATACTAACACTGACATACTGCACCTATTGTAATACACAGATACATTGTAACACTGACAACAGCAACTACTGTAATACACAGACACACTGTAACACTGACATACAGCAGCTATTGTAATACACAGTCACACACTGTAACACTGACATACACAGCTATTGTAATACACAGACACACTGTAACACTGACATACAGCAGCTAGTGTAATATACAGGCACTGTAACACTGACACACACAGCTATTGTAATACACAGACACACTGTAACACTGACACACAGCAGCTATTGTAATACACAGGCACACACTGTAACATTGACATACAGCAGCTATTGTAATACACAGGCACACTGTAACACTGACACACAGCAGCTGTTGTAATACACAGTCACACTGTAACACTGACATACACAGCTATTGTAATACACAGACACGCTGTAACACTGACATACAGCAGCTATTGTAATACACAGACACACTGTAACACTGACATACAGCAGCTATTGTAATACACAGACACACTGTAACACTGACACACAGCAGCTATTGTAATACACAGGCAATGTAACACTGACACACACAGCTATTGTAATACACAGACACACTGTAACACTGACACACAGCAGCTATTGTAATACACAGACACACTAACACTGACATACACAGCTATTGTAATACACAGACACACTGTAACACTGACATACAGCAGCTATTGTAATACACAGACACACTGTAACACTGACACACACAGCTATTGTAATACACAGACACACTGTAACACTGACATACAGCAGCGATTGTAATATACAGACACACTGTAACACTGACACACAGCAGCTATTGTAATACACAGGCACACTGTAACACTGACACACAGCAGCTATTGTAATACACAGTCACACTGTAACACTGACATACACAGCTATTGTAATACACAGACACACTGTAACACTGACATACAGCAGCTATTGTAATACACAGACACACTGTAACACTGACACACAGCAGCTATTGTAATACACAGGCAATGTAACACTGACACACACAGCTATTGTAATACACAGACACACTGTAACACTGACACACAGCAGCTATTGTAATACACAGACACACTAACACTGACATACACAGCTATTGTAATACACAGACACACTGTAACACTGACATACAGCAGCTATTGTAATACACAGACACACTGTAACACTGACACACACAGCTATTGTAATACACAGACACACTGTAACACTGACATACAGCAGCGATTGTAATATACAGACACACTGTAACACTGACACACAGCAGCTATTGTAATACACAGGCACACTGTAACACTGACACACAGCAGCTATTGTAATACACAGTCACACTGTAACACTGACATACACAGCTATTGTAATACACAGACACGCTGTAACACTGACATACAGCAGCTATTGTAATACACAGACACACTGTAACACTGACATACAGCAGCAATTGTAATACACAGACACACTGTAACACTGACACACAGCAGCTATTGTAATACACAGGCAATGTAACACTGACACACACAGCTATTGTAATACACAGACACACTGTAACACTGACATACAGCAGCTATTGTAATACACAGACACACTGTAACACTGACACACACAGCTATTGTAATACACAGACACACTGTAACACTGACATACAGCAGCTATTGTAATACACAGACACACACTGTAACACTGACATACAGCAGCTATTGTAATACACAGACACACTGTAACAATGACATACAGCAGGTATTGTAATACACAGACACACTGTAACACTGACATACAGCAGCTATTGTAATACACAGACACACTGTAACACTGACATACACAGCTATTGTAATACACAGACACACACTTTAACATTGACATAGAGCAGCTATTGTAATACACAGACACACTGTAACACTGACATACACACAGCTATTGTAATACACAGACACACACTGTAACACTGACATACAGCAGCTATTGTAATACACAGACACTGTAACACTGACATACACACAGCTATTGTAATACACAGACACACTGTAACACTGACAAACACAGCTATTGTAATACACAGGCACACTGTAACACTGATATACAGCAGCTATTGTAATACACAGGCACACTGTAACACTGACATACACAGCTATTGTAATACACAGGCACACACTGTAACACTGACATACAGCAGCTATTGTAATACACAGACACACTGTAACACTGACATACACACAGCTATTGTAATACACAGACACACTGTAACACTGACACAGCAGCTATTGTAATACACAGACACACTAACACTGACATACACAGCTATTGTAATACACAGACACACTGTAACACTGACATACAGCAGCTATTGTAATACACAGACACACTGTAACACTGACACACACAGCTATTGTAATACACAAACACACTGTAACACTGACACACACAGCTATTGTAATACACAGACACACTGTAACACTGACATACAGCAGCGATTGTAATATACAGACACACTGTAACACTGACACACAGCAGCTATTGTAATACACAGGCACACTGTAACACTGACACACAGCAGCTATTGTAATACACAGTCACACTGTAACACTGACACACAGCAGCTATTGTAATACACAGGCAATGTAACACTGACACACAGCAGCTATTGTAATACACAGACACACTGTAATACTGACATACACAGCTATTGTAATACACAGACACGCTGTAACACTGACATACAGCAGCTATTGTAATACACAGACACACTGTAACACTGACATACAGCAGCTAATGTATTACACAGGCACACACTGTAACACTGACATACAGCAGCTATTGTAATACACAGACACACTGTAACACTGACATACAGCAGCTATTGTAATACACAGGCACACACTGTAACACTGACATACAGCAGCTATTGTAATACACAGACACACTGTAACACTGACATACACACAGCTATTGTAATACACAGACACACTGTAACACTGACACAGCAGCTATTGTAATACACAGACACACTAACACTGACATACAGCAGCTATTGTAATACACAGACACACTGTAACACTGACACACACAGCTATTGTAATACACAAACACACTGTAACACTGACACACACAGCTATTGTAATACACAGACACACTGTAACACTGACATACAGCAGCGATTGTAATATACAGACACACTGTAACACTGACACACAGCAGCTATTGTAATACACAGGCACACTGTAACACTGACACACAGCAGCTATTGTAATACACAGTCACACTGTAACACTGACACACAGCAGCTATTGTAATACACAGGCAATGTAACACTGACACACAGCAGCTTTTGTAATACACAGACACACTGTAACACTGACATACACAGCTATTGTAATACACAGACACACTGTAACACTGACATACAGCAGCTATTGTAATACACAGACACACTGTAACACTGACACACACAGCTATTGTAATACACAAACACACTGTAACACTGACACACACAGCTATTGTAATACACAGGCACACTGTAACACTGACACACAGCAGCTATTGTAATACACAGTCACACTGTAACACTGACACACAGCAGCTATTGTAATACACAGGCAATGTAACACTGACACACAGCAGCTTTTGTAATACACAGACACACTGTAACACTGACATACACAGCTATTGTAATACACAGACACGCTGTAACACTGACATACAGCAGCTATTGTAATACACAGACACACTGTAACACTGACATACAGCAGCTATTGTAATACACAGACACACTGTAACACTGACACACAGCAGCTATTGTAATACACAGGCAATGTAACACTGACACACAGCAGCTATTATAATACACAGACACACTGTAATACTGACATACAGCAGCTATTGTAATACACAGACACACTGTAACACTGACACACAGCAGCTATTGTAATACACAGGCAATGTAACACTGACATACACAGCTATTGTAATACACAGACACACTGTAACACTGACATACACAGCTATTGTAATACACAGACACGCTGTAACACTGACATACAGCAGCTATTGTAATACACAGACACACTGTAACACTGACATACAGCAGCTATTGTAATACACAGACACACTGTAACACTGACACACAGCAGCTATTGTAATACACAGGCAATGTAACACTGACACACAGCAGCTATTGTAATACACAGACACACTGTAATACTGACATACAGCAGCTATTGTAATACACAGACACACTGTAACACTGACACACAGCAGCTATTGTAATACACAGGCAATGTAACACTGACACACAGCAGCTATTGTAATACACAGACACACTGTAATACTGACATACAGCAGCTATTGTAATACACAGGCACACTGTAACACTGACACACACAGCTATTGTAATACACAGACACACTGTAACACTGACACACACAGCTATTGTAATACACAGACACACTGTAACACTGACATACAGCAGCTATTGTAATACACAGACACACTGTAACACTGACATACAGCAGCTATTGTAATACACAGGCACACTGTAACACTGACACACACAGCTATTGTAATACACAGGCAATGTAACACTGACACACACAGCTATTGTAATACACAGACACACTGTAATACTGACATACAGCAGCTATTGTAATACACAGACACACTGTAACACTGACACACAGCAGCTATTGTAATACACAGGCAATGTAACACTGACACACAGCAGCTATTGTAATACACAGACACACTGTAATACTGACATACAGCAGCTATTGTAATACACAGACACACTGTAACACTGACACACAGCAGCTATTGTAATACACAGGCAATGTAACACTGACACACAGCAGCTATTGTAATACACAGACACTGTAATACTGACATACAGCAGCTATTGTAATACACAGGCACACTGTAACACTGACACACACAGCTATTGTAATACACAGACACACTGTAACACTGACACACACAGCTATTGTAATACACAGACACACTGTAACACTGACATACAGCAGCTATTGTAATACACAGACACACTGTAACACTGACATACAGCAGCTATTGTAATACACAGGCACACTGTAACACTGACACACACAGCTATTGTAATACACAGGCACACACTGTAACACTGACACACACAGCTATTGTAATACACAGGCACACACTGTAACACTGACATACAGCAGCTATTGTAATACACAGGCACACACTGTAACACTGACACACACAGCTATTGTAATACACAGGCACACACTGTAACACTGACATACAGCAGCTATTGTAATACACAGGCACACACTGTAACACTGACACACACAGCTATTGTAATACACAGACACACACTGTAACACTGACATACAGCAGCTATTGTAATACACAGGCACACTGTAACACTGACATACAGCAGCTATTGTAATACACAGACACACTGTAACACTGACACACACAGCTATTGTAATACACAGACACACACTGTAACACTGACACACACAGCTATTGTAATACACAGACACACTGTAACACTGACATACAGCAGCTATTGTAATACACAGGCACACTGTAACACTGACACACACAGCTATTGTAATACACAGGCAATGTAACACTGACACACACAGCTATTGTAATACACAGACACACTGTAATACTGACATACAGCAGCTATTGTAATACACAGACACACTGTAACACTGACACACAGCAGCTATTGTAATACACAGGCAATGTAACACTGACACACAGCAGCTATTGTAATACACAGACACACTGTAATACTGACATACAGCAGCTATTGTAATACACAGACACACTGTAACACTGACACACAGCAGCTATTGTAATACACAGGCAATGTAACACTGACACACAGCAGCTATTGTAATACACAGACACTGTAATACTGACATACAGCAGCTATTGTAATACACAGGCACACTGTAACACTGACACACACAGCTATTGTAATACACAGACACACTGTAACACTGACACACACAGCTATTGTAATACACAGACACACTGTAACACTGACATACAGCAGCTATTGTAATACACAGACACACTGTAACACTGACATACAGCAGCTATTGTAATACACAGGCACACTGTAACACTGACACACACAGCTATTGTAATACACAGGCACACACTGTAACACTGACACACACAGCTATTGTAATACACAGGCACACACTGTAACACTGACATACAGCAGCTATTGTAATACACAGGCACACACTGTAACACTGACACACACAGCTATTGTAATACACAGGCACACACTGTAACACTGACATACAGCAGCTATTGTAATACACAGGCACACACTGTAACACTGACACACACAGCTATTGTAATACACAGACACACACTGTAACACTGACATACAGCAGCTATTGTAATACACAGGCACACTGTAACACTGACATACAGCAGCTATTGTAATACACAGACACACTGTAACACTGACACACACAGCTATTGTAATACACAGACACACACTGTAACACTGACACACACAGCTATTGTAATACACAGGCACACTGTAACACTGACATACACAGCTATTGTAATACACAGACACACTGTAACACTGACACACACAGCTATTGTAATACACAGACACACTGTAACACTGACACACACAGCTATTGTAATACACAGTCACACTGTAACACTGACACACACAGCTATTGTAATACACAGACACACTGTAACACTGACACACACAGCTATTGTAATACACAGATATACTGTAACACTGACACACACAGCTATTGTAATACACAGATATACTGTAACACTGACACACACAGCTATTGTAATACACAGACACTGTAACACTGACACACAGATGCGACTGCCGGTTCTGAGCCAATGTTTGAGAAATATCTCTAAGCATCTCGCAACCACTCAGAGAGTCCACAGCCGGCTGTAATGGTCATAGTAGATAATTACATTTAAGAATTATTTGATAATCTAATAAATATTCGTTGGCATTGGTGATGGCGTGATGACCTCATAGTTACAAAATTGTCTTCAGTGAAGAAGATAAGCCCGTTATAAAGTGCTGGAGACAGAGCACGAATTATCGTCCAAAACGCTGCCATAAAAGTATCCTGATAAAGGACGGTCGCTAGGATTTCTGAAAAAGTAATACACAACGTATTATTTAGGATCAACGCTTTCCCTCCCACTGCAGGGTGACCCAGAAAGAAAGGACACACAGCCCCTCACATCTGTCCCTCCCACTGCAGGGGGACACAGACCGAAAGGACACACAGCCCCTCACATCTGTCCCTCCCACTGCAGGGTGACCCAGACAGAAAGGACACACAGCCCCTCACATCTGTCCCTCCCACTGCAGGGTGACCCAGACAGAAGGGACACACAGCCCCTCACATCTGTCCCTCCCACTGCAGGGTGACCCAGACAGAAAGGACACACAGCCCCTCACATCTGTCCCTCCCACTGCAGGGTGACCCAGACAGAAGGGACACACAGCCCCTCACATCTGTCCATCCCACTGCAGGGTGAGCCAGACAGAAGGGACAATTCCAAAGTGCGGGGAAACCATTTCAGGCGAGGAGAATCCTGCTTGTGCAGCCAACACAACACAGACAAACAATTTCTTCAAAGTGCAGGTCTCCTCTAAAACAGATACAAAGTATAGCTCTACTCACAAGTTCATAATGCAATTCTCCATTTAATGTGACAGTGGAAAGACAACGTTTCAGGTGTCATATGGACCTTTCATCAGACAGAAAGGACACCCAGCCCCTCACATCTGTCCCTCCCACTGCAGGGTGACACAGACAGGAGGGACACTAATTTTCATTGTTATCCTTTTCTGTCACTGTAGGGTCACATATACATTCCTCTCTCTCCCCCCCATGTGTAGGAAGATATTACTGTGAAGGAAAAGTACAACATATATGACTAACTGCAGAGGTCACCACGCGGTGAAACACTTCCACAAGAACCAGAGACGATTGTTGGTGCATCTGAATATCTCCCTGATAATGGACAAGGACAAGAAGCAGATGACTGAAAGGATCTTGCATCACATCCTGGAGATCATCTACCTGCTGACTGGAGGGGTGAGGGCTGCTGGAGAAAACTATAATGACACCACTCTTATCTCCTTCACTACGACAGGGACCCACAGATAGTTAATTTGGGAGGTACTTGGGAAGCAATATCCTGGGGCACATGTCATTAAAGAAAGCAAGAACCCAAGGGCAGGCAATATGTTTGGTCATATGGAGAGCCCAGGACCACATAAGGACACGATTGGGCTGCAGGAGAGCACAGAGACAGAGAGGGTCAGAGAAGGATCTTGTTTGAAAGAGGGGACTAACCCAGTGTTTGAATGTACATGGATCCAGGAATAGATATGTTTGTGCACAGGGAAAACCTGGACACTAATGTGTGTGTGTGTGTGTATATATGTATATATATTAGTGTTGGACCGTGTCCTACATTTTTTTAAAAACGGGTACCCAGAGGATTTGGCACCATGTACCCGGCCGGGTACCTGACTACCCAGTTTTTCACTTACCTGGGGGTGGAGGAAACGTACCTTGGGTGGAGGAAGCCCGCGGCGACATCTTAACAGGTAAGCAGGGGCGGTTGGGCGGCATCAGCGTCAGTGTGGAGCCCGCGCGGGAGCTGCAGGACTCCATACTGCACTGTGAGCTGGGACCATGTGACTGGAGCAGGAGAAGAAGCTTTCCTATTGGACAGCCGGCAATACGATACCGTGTTGCGATGAATATTAAAGGCAGCACTCCAAATGTTGGTCAAAAAAATATATTGTAGTTAACAAGACATCATTCCAATAACTACAATATATTTTTTTGACCAACATTTGGAGTGCTGCCTTTGATATTCGTCGCAACATGGTATCGTATTGCCTATCTTACCATATAGGATCGGCACCCACCCTATAGACTTACCAGACGGAGTGCTTATTGTTCTTTGTTATATGATATATATACATATATACATACATACATACACGGCTGGTGTTGCTTCCAAATCTATACTATATTTCTAAGTTTGTTATTCTGTTTGTTTTGTTTGTATGTCTGAAGCATCGAAATCTCACAACTAGCACGATGTAGCACTACGAAACTTTTACTGGACATTGTGCTGCGGATTTGTAGGTCAACGCAACTATTTTGAGCTTCCAATATGACTCGCCTCCCAAGTTATGGACATTCTAAGTTTCCATCGGGTGTCCGGCAAAAATGTTGGAGCGGGGGGCGTGGCTACTAAGGGAGGGGGTGTGTCCTTGGCTGGATCAGGGCTGTGTGGGAAGATGTGCCAGCGGAAGGGGTGGGCGGGAAGATGTGCCGGCAGTGAGGGGAGATGCGGCAGCAGCGCGGGGAGATGTACCAGCGTGGGTGGGGGCGGGGACACGTGCCAGCAGCGAGGGGAGATGTGGAAGCAGCACGGCGAGATGTGCCGGAAGCGGGGGGAGATGTACCAGCGGGGGGGAGGGGGAGGGGAGATGTGCCGGCGGAGGGTGGGAAGATGTGCCGACAACGAGGGGAGATGCCAGCAGTGGGGGAGGTGGAGATGTTCCAGCAGCAGGGGGGGGGAGGAGGTGGAGATGTTCCAGCAGCGGGGGGGGGGGGGGGGAGGAGGTGGAGATGTTCCAGCAGCGGCGGGGGGGGAGGAGGTGGAGATGTGCCAGCAGTTGGGGTGGGGGGGGAGGTGGAGATGTGCCAGCAGTTGGGGTGGGGGGGGAGGTGGAGATGTGCCAGCAGCCGGGGGGGGGAGGTGGAGATGTGCCAGCAGCGGGGGGGGGGGGGAGGTGGAGATGTGCCAGCAGTTTGGGGGGGAGGTGGAGATGTGCCAGCAGCGGGGGGGGATGGGGGGAGATGTGCCGGCAGCAGGGGGGAGGGGGGACAGGGAGATGTGCCGGCAGCGAGGGGAGATGCGGCGGCAGCAGCGCGGGGGAGGGAGGTGGAGATGTGCCAGCAGCGGGGGGGGGGGGAGGAGGTGGAGATGTGCCAGCAGCGGGGGGGAGGAGGTGGAGATGTGCCAGCAGCGGGGGGGGGGAGGTGGAGATGTGCCAGCAGTTTGGGGGGGGGAGGTGGAGATGTGCCAGCAGCCGGGGGGGAGGTGGAGATGTGCCAGCAGCCGGGGGGGAGGTGGAGATGTGCCAGCAGCAGGGGGGAGGTGGAGATGTGCCAGCAGCACGGGGGGTGGAGATGTGCCAGCAGCGGGTAGGAGGAGGTGGAAATGTGCCCGCAGTTTGGGGGGGGGGAGGTGGAGATGTGCCAGCAGTTTGGGGGGGAGAGGTGGAGATGTGCTAGCAGTTTGAGGGGGGGGGGGAGGTGGAGATGTGCCAGCAGCAGGGGTGGGTGGAGATGTGCCAGCAGCAGGGGGGGGAGGTGGAGATGTGCCAGCAGCGGGGGGGGGGGAGGTGGAGATGTGCCAGCAGCGGGGGGGGGGGAGGTGGAGATGTGCCAGCAGCAGTGGGGGGGGGGAGGTGGAGATGTGCCAGCAGCAGGGGGGGGGGGAGGTGGAGATGTGCCAGCAGCGGGGGGGGGAGATGTGCCAGCAGCAGGGGGGGGAGGTGGAGATATGCCAGCAGCAGGAGAGGGGTGGAGATGTGCCAGCAGCGGGGGAGAGGGGGGGGGGAGATGTGCCAGCAGCGGGAGAGGGGGGGGAGATGTGCCAGCAGCGGGAGAGGGGGGGGAGATTTGCCAGCAGCAGGGGGGGAGGAGGGAGATGTGCCGGCAGCAGGGGGGGGGGGGACAGGGAGATGTGCCGGCAGCAAGGGGAGATGCGGCAGCAGCGTGGGGAGATGTGCCAGCAACGGGGGGAGGGGGAGATGTGCCAGCAGCGGGGGGGAGGGGGAGATGTGCCAGCAGCGGGGGGGATGGGGGGAGATGTTCTGGCAGCAGGGGGGAAGGGGGACAGGGAGATGTGCCGGCAGTGAGGAGAGATGCGGCAGCAGCGCGGGGAGATGTGCCGGCTGCGGGGTGGTGGGGGGCGGGGATATGTGCCGGCAGCTCCCCGGGCGAATCTGGGTACAAAAGCTAGTGAGTGTGTGTGTTACATTATTTTGCAATATCCAGTGTCAGAAGTCCTGTAATGATAACATATACTTTTTAATGTGATGTTTGTACAATCCATGATCTTTGTGCTCATTTGGGCACAGGGGAGTCAGTGAGTTTGGTGCAGACATGTCAGTGACACAATAGACAGAATTGGTGGGGAGGGCATTGAATAGATTGAGTATAGAGATGTTAACAAGAGACGCGTCCCTCTTACTGCAAAGCAACAAATCTGCAGGCACATGAGACATATCAACTGTTGTCTCTTGCTCTGCACCGTAGTGATATTTATTACTGTCTCTCAATATGTAGGATTGTATTGTTGTGAAGAAGCACGGTGAGCATGTCACAGACAGCAGCAGTCCCTGTGTGCCAGAAATATTCTGCAGGACCCAGAGACCCATCATGGAGAATCCAACTAACTCCCTGATACATGAGAGAAACAAAGACAAGAAGCTGATGTCTGAGAAGATCCTGGAACACGCCAACATCATCATTCACCTGCTGACTGGAGAGGTGAGGGCTGCTGGGCAGCGTTAGATATTACCACCTTTCTGGATTCATTTAGCCTTTTCCTGAGCAAACGTGGCTCTATGTATCTGTATTTTTCTCTCTGCCTTGCTCATCTGGCTTTCCATAAGGAAGAGATTCTTACAGGACCAATTATTATATCTGGATACTGAGTGGGGGATTCTCTGTGTTTCAGGTACCTATAAAGTGTGATGATCTTGCTGTGTATTTCTCCATGGAGGAGTGGGAGTATTTAGAAGGACACAGGGAGTGTTACAAGGACGTGATGATGGAGAAACACCAGAACCTCAGCTCACTGGGTAAGAGGAGGTTTCCTGTTATTCTAATAGAGATGTCAGTCATATTTGGAGCCAGCAAACAGGAGCTCAAGTTACACTTTGTGTTTATGTCAGTAACATGAAACAAGTTACAGAGCCGAGCAAACAGAGGTTCATCTCTGGCACTCAGGACGGGATATTTTAGAGCAGAGGTTCCCAACACGCACATGCGATTAGATGCACACAGGACAGACACAGACAAAGGAAAACATATACTGAATGGGCAGACAGACATACACACACTACAGGAGAACAGCGACACACACTGAGAGTAGATGCAATGCAGCTCATAATAATAAAGGTTAAGCCTTGCCATTGCCCCTACCTGACTTAAGGAATAATCGGGGGTTAACCCAGTATCCCCCTGTATAATATATATATATATTGTAAGGGCTGGTAATTCACTCAACCATACAGAACCCCAATAAGCTCATATTGAACCCCCAAAATAACTATATATATATATATATATATTATATATATATATATATATATATATATATATATATATATATATATATATATATATATATATGCGTATATATATATATATATATGCGTATAGGTGTCAGAGGAGTGCTACTGAGCATGGCAATATATATTTAAAACCAGAGACAGAACATGAAACACAGACAGAGCTCAGTGCTACATCCATTAACACAGATACACGGTACAGTGCATATATATATGTATATATAGAGAGAGAGAGGGGGGGATCGATCTTTTTAATAAAATGGTGTTTTAGTTTAACTCTTTGGCCAAAGTGCCTTGAGCCTTTCCAAGGCAGATCACATCTCAAGGGTCCTAACACTAAAATAAATTCTTAATAATCTGTACATTACCAGGAAGAATGATTTAAAATCTGTCAAAATTAGTTGCATAGTTCTAAGTCTGATTGAAGCTCTTATTAACCTGTACATTACCAGGAAAAGCACTCTGTATTAGATTTGTCGCAATCAGTATGCAGGTTCCCATGAGTGTGGAGGTGAAATGGAGTGAGCTTTTAACCATTTAAAGGTGGGAGAGAGTGAGCTTCAAAACTGGGAAGGAGGAGCCACCCTCCAAATCAGCCAGGACCAGCTGAACAGAATTGCAAAACATACATGCAAAACATACAGAACCCCAATAAGCTCATATTGAACCCCCAAAATGACCACTATATATATATATATATATGCGTATAGGTGTCAGAGGAGTGCTACTGAGCATGGCAATATATATTTTAAACCAGAGACAGAACATGAAACACAGACAGAGCTCAGTGGTACATCCATTAAAACAGATACACGGTACAGTGTTCGACAAATCACCCAAAAATCTTCTCGCCCAACCAAAAAATCTACTCGCCACCTAGTCCCGCCCCTAGTCCCGCCCCCATCCCCGCTTTAAAATAAAATATATAAATAAAATACATTTAATAAATTCCTAGTCAGAACAACATTCGTTTTTGACATAAATGTATTTATTGTATTACATCATACTACAATTAATCCTTGTTACGTGTGTGTGTGTGCCTGTGTGTGTGTAAATGTCGGATCTAGAAATAAAAGTCAGATGTGAATGACTAGTTTCCTGAACCCCATAACTAGTGCCTGGATGCCCCCGCGTCACAATATCTAAAGTAGCAATCCCGCCTGGGATCTTACCTAATCCACAGTCCCTCAATGTCCAGGTACCTCATTCCCGCAATGTTATAAGTTGGAGGGGAGGTGTTCCCTACCTGTCTTCTGGGTTAGGGGGGATTCCGATGTCTTCCGTGTGAAGCTCGTGAGTCAGATCTGGAAGAAAGCAGTATAGGTTATTTCGGTGTAGTATAGGGCAGTTAAGATATATAGGGTAAATAAGAGATCCAGAGTGTGAGAGGGAGAGAGATTGTGGGTGAGAGAGAGACAGGAGACAGAGAGAGACAGGAGACAGAGAGAGACAGGAGACAGAGAGAGACAGAGAGAGACAGAGAGAGACAGAGAGAGACAGACAGAGACAGACAGAGACAGACAGAGACAGACAGAGACAGACAGTGACAGACACAGTGACAGACACAGTGACAGACACAGTGACAGACACAGTGACAGACACAGAGACAGAGACAGAGACAGACACAGTGACAGTGAGACACAGAGAGACACAGAGAGACACAGAGAGACACAGAGACACAGAGAGACACAGAGAGACACAGAGACAGACAGACACGCACACACAGAGAGAGAGAGAGAGAGACACACACACGCATACACACAGAGAGAGAGAGAGACACACGCACACGCACACACACAGAGAGAGAGAGACACACGCACACAGAGAAAGAGCGACACACAGAGAAAGAGCGACACACAGAGAAAGAGCGACACACAGAGAGAGAGCGACACACAGAGAGAGCGACACACAGAGAAAGAGCGACACACAGAGAAAGAGCGACACACAGAGAAAGAGCGACACACAGAGAAAGAGAGAATGAGAGAGAACACACACACTGAGAGAATGAGAGACAAAGAGAGAGAGCAACAGAGAGAGTGCGACATAGAGAGCGAAGAAGAGAGTGCGACAGAGAGAGCGAAGAAGAGAGGGCGAGAGGAAGAGGGTGACACAGGGAGAGGGAGAGGGTGACACAGGGAGAGGGAGAGGGTGACACAGGGAGAGGGAGAGGGTGACACAGGGAGAGGGAGAGGGTGAGAGAGGGAGAGGGTGACACAGGGAGAGGGTGACACAGGGAGAGGGTGACACAGGGAGAGGGTGACACAGGGAGAGGGTGACACAGGGAGAGGGTGACACAGGGAGAGGGAGAGGGTGACACAGGGAGGGGGTGACACAGGGAGAGGGTGACACAGGGAGAGGGTGACACAGGGAGAGGGTGACACAGGGAGAGGGTGACACAGGGAGAGGGTGACACAGGGAGAGGGTGACACAGGGAGAGGGTGACACAGGGAGAGGGTGACACAGGGAGAGGGTGACACAGGGAGAGGGTGACACAGGGAGAGGGTGACACAGGGAGAGGGTGACACAGGGAGAGGGTGACACAGGGAGAGGGTGACACAGGGAGAGGGAGAAGGTGACACAGGGAGAGGGAGAGGGTGACACAGGGAGAGGGAGAGGGTGACACAGGGAGAGGGAGAGGGTGACACAGGGAGAGGGAGAGGGTGACACAGGGAGAGGGTGACACAGGGAGAGGGTGACACAGGGAGAGGGTGACACAGGGAGAGGGTGACACAGGGAGAGGGTGACACAGGGAGAGGGTGACACAGGGAGAGGGAGAGGGTGGGTGACACAGGGAGAGGGAGAAGGGTGGGTGACACAGGGAGAGGAAGAGGGTGGGTAACACGGAGAGGAAGAGGGTGGGTGACACAAGGAGAGGAAGAGGGTGGGTGAGACAAGGAGAGGAAGAGGGTGGGTGACACAAGGAGAGGAAGAGGGTGGGTGACACAAGGAGAGGAAGAGGGTGGGTGACACAAGGAGAGGAAGAGGGTGGGTGACACAAGGAGAGGAAGAGGGTGGGTGACACAAGGAGAGGAAGAGGGTGGGTGACGCAGGGAGAGGAAGAGGGTGGGTGACGCAGGGAGAGGAAGAGGGTGGGTGACACAGGGAGAGGGTGACACAGGGAGAGGGAGGGTGACACAGGGAGAGGGTGACACAGGGAGAGGGAGAGGGTGACACAGGGAGAGGCAGAGAGGGTGACACACTCACAGACACTCTCACTCAGACACTCTCACTCAGACACTCTCACTCAGACACTCTCAGACACTCTCACTCAGACACTCTCACTCATACACTCTCACTCAGACACTCTCACTCAGACACTCTCACTCAGACACACACACTCACACACACTCACACACACACACTCAGACACACAGACTCTCACTCAGACACTCACTCTCACTCAGACACACTCACTCAGACACACTCACACTCGCATACACTCACAGACACTCACACTCACAGACACTCACACTCACAGACACTCACAGACACTCACACTCACAGACACTCACACTCACAGACACTCACACACACAGTCTGTCACTCACACATACAAACACCCGCAAGGCAGGGGGTCGCACATCACAGCAGTGGGGCCTCCACACGGCAGTGGGCCCCCCACACGGCAGGAGTGCCTCTGCAAGGCAGGGGGGGTCGCACATGGCAGCGGGGGCCTCCGCACGGCAGGAGGGCCTCCGCACGGCAGGAGGGCCTCTGCAAGGGGCCCCGCCCCCTCCAGAGGCGGACGCCGACACCGCAGTATTCCCTGATAGAATGGAGAAGGGCCGGTAGGGGATTTCATCTGCTAACAGCTGACTGCTGTACTCATAGCTGGCCATCAGAGCAGGAGAAGAGCAGGGCTCAGGGTTTCCTTAACAGCTGAGTGCTTGTGTGACAGATCGGCAGATGCCGCGTGGTGTTTACAGGTTTCACATGGTTGCTTCTACAGAGCTCCCTGTGTCTTTTGGGTGTCAGATTTGGCTCTATGGATATATATATATATAGTGAATCTGATTGGTCCTCAGCCTCTGGCCAATCAGATTGGTGGGTCTGACGTCACCCAACTGCCACTCTCTGTCCTCTCCCCCCCCCCCCATCCCACTCACCTCCCTCCACGGCGCTCACTCACCTCCCTCCCCGGCGCTAACTCACCTCCCTCCCCGGCGCTCACTCACCTCCCTCCCCGGCGCTCACTCACCTCGCTCCCGGCGCTCACTCACCTCAGCCCGGTATGTGACAGTGGCTCCTCCTCCCGCTGCGGGTGGCCGCGCACACACTGCCCGAGGCCTCCCCCGTGTTCCCCGTACCTCAGCCTCCTGTCTCCAGGTGTGTCTCGGTCTCCGCGCCGCTCCTCCCGTCTGACACAGCTCAGGCCTCTACCTCCCTCCCTGCCTCCTTCAGTCAGTGGCCCCGGGCAGCGTAACTACAAGCTGATTGGCTGCCGGCCGGCAACGTCACGGAACAGGCAAGCAGCCCTGCCGCATCATTGGCTGATCCCTGAGCAGGGAGGGGGGGGGTGGAGCGCCCGTCACCTTCAGGGACCCGCCCGGGGAGAGCCGGGTAACGGCAAAGGATGGTGAAGCAGAGGAGTCTGGGTAAAGGCGGGAAAAGGCCGGGGGCCAAGAACAGAAAACACGCACCGAGGGGGTGGCGCGGAGGCTTCTGAGAAGGGGAGGTGAGCGGAGCATTCTGGGAATAGCCATAAGAAATCAGTGTGGCATGAGCGAGCAGGGGATTCTGGGAAGGGTTACACACGGTAGTGAATTCTTTTGCTCTCTCCCAGAATCCTTTTGCTCTCTCTCAGAATCCTTTTGCTCTCTCCCAGAATCCTTTTGCTCTCTCTCAGAATCCTTTTGCTCTCTCCCAGAATCCTTAACTTTCATGCCACTCTCTTCTCATGCCATACTCTCTTAACTATGGTAACGTGACAGTACGGCGTGAGAAGTGGGTGACATGGCAGCAAAGGATTCTGGGAGAGAGCAAAATGATATTGGGGAAGGTATGACTGGAGAGCAAAGGATTCTGGAAGAATAGATAACTCCCACGATATGAGCAAAGGATTCTGGAAATGGCAGAGAGCTCTTATAGAGAGTGATCCCATATAAAAGGGATACCATGTAATATATATTTATCTTAAATTACCTGATGTAATGTATCCTAAAATAATGTTTATAATTAGTATCTGAACCATAACATAGATTAAACACGTCCCCCCCCCTCCCGTCCACTGTCCGTCCACCCCTCCCGTCCACTGCCCCCCTTCCCATCCACTGTCCGTCCCCCCTCCCGTCCACTGTCCGTCCCCCCTCCCGTCCACTGTCCGTCCCCCCTCCCATCCACTGTCCGTCCCCCCTCCCGTCCACTGTCCGTCCCCCCTCCCGTCCACTGTGTCCCCCCCCTCCCGTCCACTGTGTCCACCCTCCCGTCCACTGTGTCCCCCCCCCTCCCGTCCACTGTGTCCCCCCCCTCCCGTCCACTGTGTCCACCCTCCTGTCCACTGTGTCCCCCCCCTCCTGTCCACTGTCTGTCCCCCCTCCCGTCCATTGTCCGTCCCCCCTCCCGTCCACTGTCCGTCCCCCCTCCCGTCCACTGTCCGTCCCCCCTCCCGTCCACTGTCTGTCCCCCCTCCCATCCATTGTCCGTCCCCCCTCCCGTCCACTGTCCGTCCCCCCTCCCGTCCACTGTCCCCCCCCCTCCCGTCCACTGTCCGTCCCCCCTCCCGTCCACTGTCCGTCCCCCCTCCCGTCCACTGTCCGTCCCCTCTCCCGTCCACTGTCCGTCCCCTCTTCCGTCCACTGTCCGTCCCCCCTCCCGTCCACTGTCCGTCCACTGTCCGTCCCCCCTCCCCCCCACTGTCTCCCCCCCACTGCCCCCCTCCTCTGCCCCCCACCCTCCTGTCCACTGTCTCCCCCCCCCCCCCTCCTAGTGGGAAATTTAACTCACGGGCAACGCCGGGTCTCTCAGCTAGTACACTGTACCGTCTGTCTCTGGTTTTAAGTTCACTCAGCCAGCCTGCACATACAGATATGAGGTTCTGGTATCCAAAATGTGGGGGGTGAAGTGCTCCTGCCATTGTTAGGATTGGGGAGGGTTGTTGACTCAGCTCTGGGGAACACTGCCTCTCCCAGCAGAGCCGTTGTTCAGCCCAAACTCTGTGGGGCCTATCTTTTCAGGAGATATATCTGTATGGCTATGAGTCCTGTAGGCACGATTTCCATTGGGTAGTTTGAAGTTTCCACACCTCTGTAAGCTTAGGCCAGGTCCCCGCTGCCTGCTGCAGCACCCGCTATGATGGGCGCTGCGGGGACAAGAACCGCCCCGCAATGGGGCCGGGCCCACAGATTTTCCTGAAGACAAGAAACTTGTGTTCAATATTGGCGACGAGCGTGGTGGCCACGCTCCCCGGCGGTTCAGCCAATGAGGGTGAACTTGCCGGGTGTCATCGTGGCCGCGCCCCCTGCCATGCCTCTGTCACGCCCCCTGCCCCCCTGTCTTTCCCTTTGCAGCTCACTGCAGATCAGGGATCAGAGCTGCAGCACGCATGCAGTGCAGGCAGCGGGACCGTAGCTTTAGGGGCACGTTCACCTCCCATATCCTGGATTGGCCCTTCACAGACGAGCCTCAGCTCGGTGATTGGTCAGCACCATCTTCCATGCTTTTGTATGGAGACAGGGAACCTATGTAAAGAGCTGCCGGCTTCAGTTCCACAGACTACTATGGTCGTAACATAGTAGGTGTCATCCGAAGTTTGTGCCCGAGACACCAAAATGAGGCTCGTTGTGGAAACGAGTGGGCTATTTGAACCTGCTATAGTGCAAATAGTATCCATGGACTATTGTGGTACCCAGGTCCTTGTCGCCGTGTGTGAGGAGTACGGTCTGCCAACAGAGGGGTGAGGGAAATCAGTCCTGGTGGACGACATTTGTCCGCTACAAGAACCAGGCGTGGAGTGCCCCCTGCAGACATGGTTGCAGACCTAAACGAGGTCCAGTCCCAAGCGCCCATCTCGGAGTCTGAAGAGTCCAGTTCAGATAGTGAATCCATGCTACCAGTGGTTGGGAACACGCTGGCCGCTGAGATCATTGGTCTCCTTGCCGCACTCAGTCTGAATGCCACGCCGGAGATGCAGAGGATCGTGCTTAAAGCGATAAGAACTCTGTTCACAAACAGTAGCTGGAGCTCCAAATCCGGCATCGCCCCCCGGCTCGCGTACAAAACTTTTTCCTGGTTCGATGAGATGGCCGACGACATCGACAGGTACCTGAAGTCATTTGTGCACCAATGCTTTCTCTACCATCTCTGAGGAATTCCTCTCCCCCAGCTGAGTGGAAAAGATGCGGAAGCCTATCGAGGGATGGATCGTGAGGATTCCGGTGACTACCCAGTGGTAAAAGCATTGCTCCTATCTCTGCATGAGATCACAACTGAGACTTGCTGGACCCGGTTCTGTCTCCTGCACAAAGGTTCCCAGTACTCACACCTATTTAGTAGCCCAGTTAGCCCATCACGCCAAGAGGTGGGTAACTGGGTGTGCAGTGAGTACCTTCAACGTACTCCTAGACCTACTTGTGAAGGAGCAGGCATCCTCCAGATCCATCCCTCCTTGACCTACTCAAATGTATCCCGGAGTGGAGGGAAATGGTTACTGACCTCATACCAGCAACGGCTCAGCAGGCTGCCACAATGGCCAATGAGTTCCTGGTGGCAAAAGGTTCTGGTTCTGAAGCCTACTTGACAGAACAATCTCCTTGCTGTCTGGTCCGGCCCATACATGGTACTACGGACGATGAACGATACCAATTATGTGGTTGCGTTAGACAGGGATTTAGAGAGTCCGTAAACCTACCACATACATATGCTTAAAGAGTATCATTCGAGTAGGCCAACAGTGGTGTCTGTATGTAGCCCGCCACTGGGAGATCAGGCAAGCCAGGTTCCTTGGGGAAGCCTGGCAGAGAGGTGCCGTGGAGCAGGTGGGGATCGGTCCCCAACTCGCCTCCTCCAACTGGAGCAGGTGAGAGCACTGTTAGGAAGTTGTGGTAGGCTCTTCACGGACAACCCGGGCAAGATTTGCCTCACAGATCACCCGGGCAACACCGGAGATCAGAGGCCCCCCTGCACGAATGTCTACTGGGTCTCCGCGGAAGTGAAACAGAGCATCGAGTGAGAAATAGATGAGATGCGGGTCCTTGGGGTTATCTCCCCATCCCAAAATCCTTGGACCTCACCGGTAGTCTTAGTGCTTAAGAAGGATGAGACCACCTGGTTCTAAGTAGACTATCAGCAACTGAATGCCCAGACTGTGTCAGATGCCTACCACATGCCCCACATGGATGAGCGAGTTCTCAGGGGCAAGGTATCTGACAACTATGGCTCTCAGTAGGGGTTACTGGCAGATCCCATTGTTCCGGGGGTGTGGGAGAAGTCGGCCTTCATCATCCTGAGTGGCTTGTACGAATTTTCAGTCATGCCATTCTGGATGAAGAATGTACCAGCCACCTTTCAGCTCCTGGCCAACCGGTTTCTGGAAGGGATGCAGGGGTATGCCCGGACATACCTGGATGACCTGGCCATATTCAGACACTTGGGAAGATCACCTCATCCATATCAGGGAGGCAGGGTTGACCCTGAAGCCTGCCAAATACCAGATGAGGATGGCGGAGATCCTATACATTGGGTACTGTAGGTGGCGGGAACCTCAAATCTGAGCCAACCGAGGTGCAGGCTATTGTGGAGTGGCTGGTATCCAAGATCCAGAAACCAGTGTTAGAATTTCTAGGTACTGCTGGCTACTACCGTAATTGTGTTCCCCAGTATAGTGCCCCAGCTAAACCCTGACGGACTTGACAAAAAAAGACTGCCCCGTACCTTAACTCTTTGCTTCAGTTTCTGGAGCTTCTCCTGCTCCCTCTCATACAGACTCATCTGGCTTCTAAGTTCGGCCTCCAGCTCCTCATTCTGCTCTGTATGTATGTATGTATGTATGTATGTATGTATATAGCTCCATTAATGTACATAGAGCTTCACAGCAATAATACACATGACAATCATATAAATAGGGAGAGGGAGTGGCTCAGTGAGTAAAGACACTGACTGGCACTGAGTTTGAAGCAGGGGAGCCTGGTTCAATTCCCGTGTCCGATCCTTGTGACATTGGGCAAGTCACTTTATCTACCTGTGCCTCAGGCACCAAAAAAAAACATAGATTGTAAGCTCCATGGGGCAGGGACTTGTGCCTGCAAAATGTCTCTTTAAAGCGCTACGTAAAACTAGTAGCGCTATACAAGAACATGCTATTTTTTTTAAATAACAATATAAATAACACAAAGGGGAGAAGTGCTTCAGTCATAAAAGTAACATTTAGGAAAAGGAGTCTCTGCTCAGAAGAGCTTACAATCTAATTGATTGTTAGGAAGAACGTACAGAGACAGTAGGAGGGCGTTCTGGTAAGTGAGTCTGCAAGGGGCCAAGGTTTATGTATGAGGTGTAAAGTATCAGCCATGGAGCTACTCATATTGTTAGGGACAGTAGAGAAGGCCAGAAGCTGCATTTGTGTTAAACCATCCATTTTGTCTGCACTTGCTAGCTAAAATCATGTAGTCAGCTTTTGCTAAAATACATTTTCTCATGTCGGCTTTTTTACTGTTTTAATCAGTAGTAGGAGGCTAGTTCCCTAGGAAGCCGAATCACCCCACATAGCTGCCATGGAAACCAAGGTTGTAGATAACGTAGACAGTGAGAAAGTTATGTATTTCAGACAGTGCCTGTCCTGGGAGATTTACACCCCAATATCACCTCACTAACATGTCTTGCCCCTAAATCACGCCTCTAACCTAAGTTACGCCTCTAACCAATGTTTTCTTTGTTCTGTATAAATATCTTTACTTTATGCTTAATAAACTGAGACGGTAGGATTGAAACACTGCCTGTGTATTGGTTCTTTCGTTTCCCGGGCCTGTACGTTTTACCAGATCGGAGCTAGCAGTGCCAGGGCGTGGTTCCAAAGCTTCCCGGGAAGTCTGCAGGGTGCAGTGCTGTGTGTGTGTGTGTATCCAGTCACAAAGGCCTCCAGCCCTTTTGCAATTGGCAAGGCAAATTCTTTCAGATGGTTTTAGAAGTGGGATTCCCACAGGCGTTGAGTACATGTGATATTTTTTCTGTCTCTCCCCCTCTGGGAATTCTTTCCCTAAATTAGTTGAATTCACACAGGCGATGAGTATATGTGATCTTTTTTTTTTTATATTGTCTCACCCCCTCTGAGAATTCTGTACCTAAATTGTGACTGTGGATCGGGTTTAAGTCCCCTGATTATTAAATTCTCTTGTTTAAGTCCAGATGTTTTTTGTGCTGGTTTAAGTCCAAATATTTTGTGCACGACTGGACTGTCATCTCTGATCTGGGTGAATGACCATTGTATATTGTATAAAGCATAAGAATTGTATTTGTCATAATATAGCTGTTTTTCTATAAGCTACTAATGGACTCTGGAGGTAAGCCAGAGGTTATTGGGTATAAGACTAAACAATGTGTCCTTTACATGCTTAAACCTGGTGCCTCTATCAGAGTTAGAATCAGGGACAGGGAACTGCTGCTCCGCCCGTGGGGGCTTAGAGTGCAAGTCCCTGTGGAAAAAACATGCATCATGTAAAAAAAAGTTTGTTTGAAACCCTGATGAATTTTTTCCTGAATGATTTCTTGTTTGAAAGATACTGTGGGTCATGCTGATTATTAACATGTGTATAGGTCGCCATCCATGAATTTGCAGGTATTTACAAAAATACAAATATTATTGATTGCTCATGATGAAATCTAAATTTTTAAAAGGTGTACACCAATTATAGAAGTAGACCACAACGGAAAAGAATGGGCATATATTCAGCTCTGTCCCTGGTGATGGCTTCATTAAGATTGTGTGTTTTGAGGTGGGTCTTAAAGGTGGATAGAGAGGGTGCTAGTCGGATATTGAGAGGAAGGGCATTCCAGAGGTGTGGGGCAGTCAGTGAGAAAGGTTTAAGGCGGGAGAGGGCTTTAGATACAAAAGGGGCAGAGAGAAGACATCATTGGGCGGATCGCAAGAGTCGGGATGGTGTATAGCGAGAAATTAGAGCTGAGCTGTAAGTGGGAGCAGAAGAGTGTAAAGCTTTAAAAGTCAGGAGGAGAATTGAGTGTGTGATACGGGATTTGATAGGAAGCCAGGAGAGGGATTTCAGCAGGGGAGACGCTGAGACAGATTTAGGAAAGAGTAGAGTGATTCTGGCAGCAACATTTGGGATAGATTGTAGGAGAAACAGAGTCTTTAGGCACAATTTCCCAGGAGCGGGAGTTGTGCTCAAATAAAGCCGAAACAGTCTTTGGATAGGGGCGCTGCTCGCAACCCCGATTTCTCCGGCGGTACTGCTTGTTTCGTTCTACCACTGTAGAATTGGTTTGGAAATCTTTAGTTCTTACGAACTCTTGAGCTGGATTCAAATCTTGGTTACGATGTTATAATTTTTGTACCGCACGATGAATCTAATTTCCTGCTCTGCTGCAGGGATCTTTAAACAGTAAAAACCCCTATCTCTATGCTCTGCAGCCAATTGCGGCGTGGGAACTAAACATCCCACCTAGCCCCAGGTCTTGCCAGTGATGCCCAGCACCGGGCAGGAGCTTCATAGTATGCCAAGGGCATGCACGAATTTTACACCATCGCAGCTTAGCATACCAAACCAAGCCCCCATCCCTGGCGCCAAGTAGTCTACTCCACCCGGACATCTGGACATCTGCTACGATGCCAATACTTGTCTTTCCTCCGCCCAACTTAACACCTTTTAACTGTCTGAACCTTTTTAACTCTGGACTTTCCCAGACATCCTGGGACCATGTCAGCAGGATGTCTTTCAAGTCCGGGGCTAAATTATGCATGACTCACTCACAGGAATTCCCTGCTATGCCTTCTTAAAGTATGGTACTTATAATTAAGTGTTTCCACTTTTCAGGCTGCCTGAATGAAAACCCCCTCCCGCGTATTCTGTTATTACAATTAAAAGAGGGGGACTTTCATTCATCAATTTTTATAAAACTTAATAAAACTTGCGGCATAACCTTTTTAATGATTTCTCTCCAGTAGCGCTCAAACGTCAACTCAGCGCTCTAGGACGTTCCTAGCCAAAGTTAGCTATACAGTATGCGCTATGTTTTAAAACCTTTTTTACTTTGAACGGTTACAGGGAAACCTGGATACAGTAACACATACATTTTAACTCATGATATTGATATCGTCCCCTTATTCCTAGCGGGACACGCACAAACATTTGTAATACATTTACAGTGTTGCAGCCACTATTGGGGCGCAGAGCTAGCACTCTATAATTCCCCAATATGGCTCCGGGGCACCCAGCCGGGCATAATACCTTTATTTATTGGCCTGGGCACCCCTCACCATCATACCCCCTGTAGAGGGAGAAAGGGGGTGGCCCGGTATTAAAGGGGTTGCACCCCATATGGCCATCCCCTGACCTCACCAGAGAGACAAGGGGTTAACTGGACTGCGGTCCAGGGATGTGGTTTGCACTTTGTTATACCTTGAAAATGTATGTTCCCCTGTTCCCATGCTTCATTATGAGCCTGTATTTTAATGTTTTAAAGTGCATTTCTGTATCTCCAGTTCTGGAGGTCGCAGAGAGTTGATATTTGGCCAATATGTGGAGTCACTGTAGGCATTAAAAACTGGCAAAGGTCGACCCACTGAGCCCACCAGAATGGAACTTATTAATATGTGTAGATATTAAAGTGTATATGTATTTTATTTTGGATCTGGTCTGAAAATGTAGACGCCATCTGCTAGGCTAATAGGTCATGAAGGACAGCCGGCTGAGTAGCCTAAGCACGGTGATCAAAAGTTAACTGCCTTGATTGTTTACCCAATGTCTAGGGATTAAGTATTAATCAATCAACAAACTCTGCCAGTCTAATTGTTACCTGAGGGCATGGGTTAGTCTGTCTCCACGTTAGGGAATAGATACAGATAATTGTTCACCAATAGGCTGTATTCAATGTTAAGGATAGGGTTGCACAGGTATATAAACTGTGTCAACCCTACAGTTTTTTAGTTGTGCTTCTGATACCACCTTGAATGTCACTGGATTGCTGGAGTTGTGCTTCTGATTCCATCTTGAATGTCACTGGACTGCTGGAGAATTGCTAGCGGATACTTCTCCATCCCCCAACATTAAGTAAGTGTTACCTTCTTGTCTGTTAATTGTACTATATTGATGTGTTCACCTTATTTAAGGAATAAATTATATTTTATTATATCTAAGCCTCGTTCAGTTCAACCCAGATATTTGGTGTTCATTATATCTTGTCATAAGATACCGTGACACCCCCCAACATCTATGTGACGATCAGGGGTAATCTGGCCTGTAATAAAGAAGTTATACCCGGCTAGTTACCCCTAATTCGTGTGGGAAGAGAAAGGGTTAATGTATAATGTACTATGTATGTGTATTCCAAAGCACTTTTATTCCCTGTGAATTTAATTCCCAAGTCTAGTTAAGCAGGCAAATGAGGTAAAGTGTTTTGTGATCTATGGGTAAGCACTGTGATGTAATTTGTGAGTCAGCCCTGCAAAGTGTTCAGGGGATTAAGTGACTTTATGTACTAATTTCTCAGATAGCAGACTTGTAATGGGATTTGCATGTGAGTTACATTTGTATGGAGGGGCCTTGTATGGAGGTGCCTCTGATTTTAATCAGGTGAGGTTCCTGCAGATAAATGTGCATTGAGGATGAGCTGGGAGCTTTGTGAGCCCCTGACTTCAAAGGGCATCCAGTGGCTTTGTTGCCAAGGTGTCTGGAGATTTTCAGGACTATCAAGCTGAAGAGCTATAAGGAGTGGGGATGGGACAGGTATCTGCCATCAAACCCTACTATGGGTTAGACATTCAGCCCTAGACTTGGTGTCGCATGGGTGGGGGCACTCCTGCTTCCTCCCAGAGTTCCTTGCCTGTTTGTGATGGGAATTCAAACCCTATAAATAGGCACCCCAGAGTTGTAGAGTGTTCGCTGTTCGTAGTTGGTGGTTCGTGACTCTAAGCCAGCAAGGGAGAATTGCTAGCCAGGGATACTTCACCCTGTTATTGTACTGTAAGTGTTATTTTCAAGTGTCATTTATGTTACAGTGTTGTGTTTGCCCGAAAGGGAATAAATCTTCAGTTTATTTTATCATTTTGTCCTGTTTAATCAGTGCCCAGTGTATTCGGCGTGAATGAGGTCTGGTCTCCCGTGACAATCCACTCTTAAACTCCTGTTCTCAAAGTCCCGGTCCTGTAACTATTTCTTATGAGAGACCCTAACCACACAGGACATTCGTAGCATATAAATTCACAGGGGACAGTTTATGGGAACATGGTTACAGGGGAACACATTAATACATTTTTTAACTGATCCTCAGAGCTGACACTCATAGCCCATTACACATGGTTTTCAGAGGCAGCCAGCCGGTCTTCACCATTTTTATGAAGGCCGGCTACCCCTACCGTCAAAGCCATGTTAAGTTTAAGTCGGCAGAGGGCCATCCAGGATGATATAGCACAGAGACATTCAGAAACTTTAGTCTGCACAGCAGGGGTTGAAAAGTAAATGTGTGTGTCATCAGCATAGAGGTGATATTTGAACCCAAGAGATGTTTTTAGGTCACCTAGAGAGAGTGTGAAAAGAGAATAGGTCCCAGGACAGAACCCTTGGGTACCCCCACAGAGAGATCGATAGAGGAGGAGGAGGTGTTAGCAAAAGAGACACTTAAAGTACGATGGGAGAGGTAAGAGGAGATCCAGGACAGAGCTTTGTTACGAATACCAAGAGTATGGAGAATGTTAAGGAGACGAGGGGGGTCCACAGTATCAAATGCTGCAGAGAGGTTGAGTAATATGAGCAGAGTGTTATGACCTCTGTCTTTGGCAGCATGGAGGTCATTAGTTATTTTAGTGAGGGCTGTTTCAGTGGAGTGAACAGTGTGGAAGCCAGATTGTAGAGGATAGGTGTTGAGAAAATGGAGCAAGCGAGAGAATACAAGACGCTCAAGGAGTTTAGAGGCAAAAGCCAGGAGGGAGACAGGTCGATAGTTAGAAAGAGAGGTAGGGTCAAGCTTGCTGTTTATGAGTAATGGTATGACTGTTGCATGTTTAAAGGAAGAGGGAAAGGTACCAGAGTAGCGGGAGGAGTTAAAAATGTGTGTGAGCGTAGGGATTATAGTAGGAGCAAGAGCTTTTAGGAGATGGGAGGGAATGGGTTCAAGAGGGTAGAGGGAGAAGACGAGATCAGCAATGACGCATTGTCACGGGAGACCAGGTTTATCAACACCTTTTATACCAGGATCATGTGATTGAGCAAAGCAAGGAGGTAAAATAAATTGTAATTTATTTCAGGAAAAGACATACACACAATGGATCATAATTTGCAATAGAAAACTCACTTACTGGGGATCTGGGCTAACGAAATAAACTTTCCTAGAACGAAATGTTAATAAACAAACACTTCCAATGACCGGGAGTTACTCACAAGTGTCCTGGAACTGTTTTTGGCATGCAATGCCATCCGCTACGTTCCATTTTTCAGAACTTGTTCCCTGAAAAGCGGTCTTCGAAAATTTCTTCAGTTTAAATCTCTGAAGCCGGCTTGCGTCTATTTCTCACAGAGCATCTTTTTCAGATCTTGAATTTGCCACTGATGGAATCATGACACGGTGTAATATGTCACGTGCTGTTGTTCATCTGTGGTTGTATTTACCTAATTTTTAGACCTGCTAAGATGATTGTTATTATGTCCTGATATGTAAAACCATGGAATTCAAAGAGGGTGTACTTTCTTTTTCACATGACTCTGTGTGTATATTTATATATATATATATATATATATCTGTATATATCTATTTATCTCTCCATTTTTCCATGATAGTGGGGATCACCCAAGTTCACATAATATATGACCCCAAATTATAGTACTGTATATCCTTTCTGAGTAGCCAGTAATTCCACTTATTGAACACTACCTTTTCCCAAATGATATAATTCATAAATGTCCACTGAGACAGTCAAATTACCTACTTATCCACCAAGATATTAGACCAGGCCTGTCCAACGCCTGTCCAACTCCAGTCCTCCAGGGCCGCAAACAGGCCAGGTTTTCAGGAGATCCCTACTTCAGCTCTGCTGGCTCAATTAGTGGCTCAGTCATCCAGCTGTGCTGAAGTAGGGATATCCTGAAAATTTGGCCTGTTTGCGGCCCTCGAGGACTGGAGTTGGACACGCCTGCATTAGACTATTTTTGTTTTTTTTTTAATCCACGTGAACTGCGAACAAAGAAACTACTCATGCATACAACCATCTGAAACGGTTGGGTTTGAAAAAAAAATTAAATTTTTTTTTGACCACAATGTGCCAATTAAAGTCTTTTTTCGGACATTGCTATATCTGATTTCCAAGAAAGACTTTATGGGCAGCTAATGGACTTTGAGTAACATTCATGTTTGTATTCACATATATTTACACTATGTAATATTAATATCACCAGTTACAAGCAGTCCTCGGTTATCCGACACAATGCGTTACTCAAAATGGCGTTGTAAAGCGAAACACGTTTTCCCATAGGAACACTGTTTAAATGGAAGGTTCCGTTCCTGAAGGCATTTTTAACACTAAAATACACCAAATATTTTATGCCGGCAAAAAGATATGCAGCACACACATAAATTATATAGTGTATATACTGTATTATATATATAATATAACATAATAAATAATATATTATATAGTATAATATAATATTATATAGTATAATATTATATATATACGCTCTTACGACGCTTTGCAATGTTGTTTATGTGAATGTGTATATATATATATATATATATATATATACACACATACACAACGTTGCAAAGCGTCTTAAGAGCGTTGGATAAGCCATTTTGGCGTTGTAAAAATGAATATAGGTATGCATTGCATAGCGTTGGATAAGCCATTCGTTGTAAAGCGAAGCGTTGTAAAACGAGGACTGCCTGTACTATGAATTTCAATGGTATTTTGCACCAATTCTGAGAATAGCGTTAGGCACCATTTTCAGTGTTGACAAAAAGACACAACACAGGAGAACAGATACACACAGAACATGCAGACACAATCCTCTCCTCCCTCTGCTCACACCTTTCTCCTGATGATGCTGCTTCCTTCTCTTCTTGGCCTCGCCTCCCCATACACATTATTATTATTTTCATTTATTTATAATACACCAACATATTCTGTAGCGCTGTACAAACGATTGGAGGATGAAAACAATCAAATAACAAACAAACATTCATTGTTACAGTAGATAAGGAGCATCCTGCCCCAAATAACTTACAATCTAAGAAGAAGGGTAAGTGGAAACATTAGGTACAGGGGGATAAGAAGGTTGGTGTGTGTTGGATGGCTGCTTGTTAATTGAAGGAGTTGGCATTGGAGAAGTAAGTGGGATTATGCTGAGATAGAGCTGTGAGAGCAGGTAATGTGTGAACATGGAAATGCTTCTGCAATATTTTTTCCAAGACCAATAACAGAGCAGCTGTAACAGCAGAAACTGGCTCAAACCCTTTGGCACGACTCGGGTGTTATGTCCAAGACAGTCAGAGGTAGAGTGAAGTCATCTGCACAGCACACCGACCCCTACAGCAGACATGCGGGGGGAGGGGCTGACGATCTCCAGGTCTTTTGTGCAACTCAGGTGTTATGTCCAAGAGAATCTGAGTTAGAGTGAAGGAACACATGCTCCTGATGCTACCTCCTGATTGGCTGCTGCTTGGTAATACAGTCAATCAGAATGGAGGAAACTACCCAGCCCCCTAACAACTGCCCTGCTTTCTCCCTTATCCTTGTCATCCTCCCACGCCTCCCCATGGGGCGCTAAACCCCTGCTGAGAAAAACTGTTTTTTTAAGGATCCCAATAACTGTCTGGGTTTCTGTAATCTGTCTCTCAATATAACCAGAATACTTCTGAAGTCGTTACACATACCAGACACGGATGCCTTTTACGACTGTCGTATTGAAAGGAATAAGATGATACTGTAAAGGAGATATTGAAATACTCTTAATTACCCATTTATATCATGATATAAACATACAAAAATATACCAGAGAAAAGAATCCCTTATCATAAGAGCACTCCAAGGAGTAGCTAAACCTTAATAGGTGACCACGTGGTATACATTGATAGCTCAACAGAATCGGTAAAGTATTGTAATAAGGACTAAAAAACGTAACTTTATTATGAGAAATACTCAATAAAATGGATCGCAAACCTAAATAACAGCACAATGGTGCCTAATAAACTTAGCGAATTAAAATGGGTGTGTAGCTTCAAAGGTACTCCTATAAAGTGTGTGTCACATGGGTTTGGAAAGTGTTAGGTAGGCTTATCTTAAATTCATCTATAAATCAGATAAAGCATAGGTGCTTATATGCCGTGAGACATAGGTCCACTGTATGTCTGTCTGAATGGTAAGATAATCTATTCAAAGTATGTTTACATGGACAGAATTAGCATTCTCAATGGTTGTCTTGGTAGCTAATATATTTGCTTTTCCAAGATATAAAGCCAGAACAATCTCTGAACTCACAGCACCTCAAAGTATTTAAGGGGTTATGAAACTTTTACATGAATTGGACTGAAGAGCAGTCTGTTTATGACTGGCTTAATATCTCTCTTGTGCAGTTCATTGGACTGCTGGTAAGTAATTTACACAGATATTACTTAGCCCATAAGCATAGTTGCGCAGTGTGTGTTTAAAACAGGTAGTGGCTAGTTGGGTGTCTCTGCAGCCCTCAATTGGGATAATCCTGCAGACAGCTAATAGAGAGCCGTGCCTGTTAATATATCACTGCGCGGTATAGGATGTGGGCTTCCAGGTGACATTTCTGAGGGTCAGTTATACATCTGTGACATTTTGTTTAGCTCAGCAAACTTAACCCACTTTGTTCCAGGAAGGACTAGAACATTTTAGTTCTCAAAACCTATTTCAATAGATTTGTAGAAAGTACCTATAAGAAGTAAATGAACCCCTGATTTGCTTTCAATTTTGTCACAATACTTCTTTAGCTTGCAGTATATTCCAATTTCGGACATGTTTTATACTAATTGTAATGTTTAAACAGTAATGTTAAATGATGTTTATGCTATTAATTAACTTCTTTTCACATTGTGCATTTATTTCCAACAGATAAATCCATAAGCAGAAGTACACCTGCAGGATGGCACACTCCTCCTTGCTCACCAGATCGTGTGAATGAAGATAACCGTGTTGTTAAAAGTGATCAAGGAGCAAATTACTTGAGGCAAAATGACCCAAGTCAGATACAGAGAGAAGCTGTGAGAATTATGGCTGAGGAATCCGGCTCACGTAAAGAAGAAAATCCCACAGCCTCCCACATTTATACACAGAGAGAACATGAAAATGCATCTGCTCATATTAAGAACAGGGACAAAGGAAACACCAAAGCTCAGGAAGTTCACCAAAACTTGTCAGTAATAAAGTATAAGTGCAGTGAATGTGGTAACAACTTTAATAATAAATCAGATTATACAATTCACCAAAGAACACACACTACAGAAAGGCTGCATACACGCTCTGAATGTGAGAAATGCTTTACTAGTAACTCAGCTCTTGTTAAACATCAGATAATTCACAAGGGAGTGAAGTTCTTTCCTTGCCCTGAATGTGGGAAACACTTCTCTAGTAAATCATTACTTTTTAGTCATCAGAGAATGCATGGAGCAGAGAAACAACTTTCTTGTTCTATCTGTGGGAAATATTTTTCCAACAACAAAACTCTTATTGCACATCAGAGATTTCACACAGGAGAGAGACCGTTTGTTTGCTCTGAATGTGGGAAAACTTTTATCAATAAGTCGCATCTTGGTCAACATCAGAAAATTCACACAGGAGAAAAGCCATATGTTTGCTCTGAATGCGGGAAATGTTTTACTCAGAATTCAAGTCTTGTTGTACATCGGAGATTTCACACAGGAGAGAGACCATTTCTTTGTGCAGAATGTGGGAAATCTTTTTTCGTAAACTCACATCTTGTTATACATCAGAAAATTCACACAGGAGAGAAGCCATATGTTTGCTCTGAATGTGGAAACTGTTTTTCTCAGAACTCAAGTCTTATTAGACATCAGACAATTCAAAGGAGGAAATGTGTACAGGTGTACACGCACCGGAGTGCAGCTGGGGTGCGCTAGGTTTTAACAAACTATTCCACATAAGTATTAAATGGATGCAAGTATATATCTGTGAGATTTCGATTCCAGACCGGATGTGACCTCTAAAGTTGTTTGTTTCCAAACGTAATATATTGAAACACATACATTTATAAAAACAAGAAAGTATTGATAATAAAAACAAAAATAAAAAATAAGTAACCACTGATAGCTCTTATCCCTAAGGGCCGTTCTATACTGTGTGCGGCCATGTGTGCGAGCACATGCCGCACGCTTTGTGTGTGTATAGTGAGGTACTGTATGGATGCATGTGTGTGTGTTTAAATAAGTTTCTAAATAAATACTTTAATAAATGTTTTAATAACATTGTACATACATACACACACATACACACACATACACACACACACACACACACACACACACACACACACACACACACACATACATTTTCAGCGGCGGTAGAGGCTCGATTTCATTCTTTTTCTCATTCTCGCCCCTGTCGGCTGGTTCCACTCTCCCTGTCGTGCGCGGCACCATTATAGAATGGCTGACTAACCTCAGCCAACTAAAACTGCCACGCGCACGCACGCAGTATAGAACCGGCCTAAGAGATGCAGACCTATAGCTAAGCACAGATGTAGTGTCCCCCTGTCGGATTGTTGAGTATATAGTCAAACTCAAATTTGTTTAGACAGGTGTGAAAGGATATTAAATGTGACGACCTCCTTTAGTGTGAGATATTTCTTGTACTCGTGAACTGATTGCTGCTGCCACACAAAGAGGAGATACCACTCCTCTAGTTAAGAGAATACCTCAAAGGAGAAGAAAAGAATTATAGAGGGCACAATTCAATTTGTTTATAAACGTTATATATCACCTTAAGTGACGAGAAAAAAAACATTTACAATACTATGTACTCGCACATCAAAAAGAAACACTTTTTTATAAAAGAAAAAAAATAAAGAAATAAATGTTCAAAAAAGAAGAATTGCCTGAGAACAGTGTTCAGTCTCACTCCTCCTGTGTTTATGCTGCTGGCTGGAAACTGACGGCAGAGCTTTCTCCTGTGGTGTCCTCCGGACAGCTCAGCTGTTTAGGTGTACCCAGCAAATGTCTGCTTGAAGACCCACTAACCTCCGTTTGTTGGGTGGGGCTGTTCATCATCTCCACGGGTGCCGTGTTGGTTGTTTACTTTGCGAGCTTGTCCTTCCCCTGGTTCCTCCCTGCTATGACGTCGGCAGGCAGGGCGTCTTGTGTACTCCTCTGTATTCTACAGTCACTTAAGGTGATACAGGTAAACCCCGTTATAGCGCGACCCGTTATAACGCGAATCGGTTATAACGCGAATCGGTTATAACGCGGTTTTCACGTGGCTTCTGTTTAAAAAAAAAAAAATTAAATTAAAAAAAAATTGTTTTTTACATTTTTTTTTACACACTGCACACACTCCACACACTCTCACAGGACACTACATACTCACAGGACACTGCACACACTCACAGGACACTGCACACTGCACACACTCACAGGACACTGCACACTGCACACACACTCACAAGACACTGCACACACTCACAGGACACTGCACACACATTCACAGGACACTGCACAGCACACACACTCACAGGACACTGCACTGCACAGCACACACACTCACAAGACACTGCACAGCTCACACACTCACAGGACACTGCACAGCACACACACTCACAGGACACTGCACAGCACACACACTCACAGGACACTGCACAGCACACACATTCACAGGACACACACTCACAGGACACTGCACAGCACACACACACACTCTCTCCTTCTCCCCCTAACCACCCCCCCCCCCCCCCACAGGATAGAATGTCTGTGGTGTAGAGCAGGAGAAGCTATCAGGAACACAGACACACACACAGAGACACAGCTCTCTTCCTAGACAGGGCAGGCTCCCCCGGCGTCCCTGAAATGTTTGCGAGTGAGAGCAGGAGAAGCTGCTGTGCGGGTGATCAGTGGACATGTGAGTAAAATTGCCTGAGTCTCGCACTCTCCAAGCACTGCCTGCAGCTCTCTGACTGCTGGGGAGGAGGGAGAGGGAGGAGCAGTGCAGCACAGTGCGATGATGCAATCCCAGCTCTCCCCCCTCTGTAGACACGGAACCCCGGGCGCGGCGGCCATTTTTAAATTTGTTTCATTAATTAATTTATTTTATTTAATTAGCGTGACCCCGTTTGTAGCGCGGTCGGATCGGGTGGAGGGGGTGCAGTGCGAATCCGGGTAGGGGTAGAAGGAGAGGGTTCAGGGGTGGAGAGAGCACTAAGGGGCGAAGAACAAGTGCCACCCGACAGAGGAACACAAGAAGAGATGGGAGAGCACAGCGTGAGGAAAGATGAGGTCGAAGTGTACTTTCTTTCACTGGTGGTCAATGAGGTGCTAACACCTTTATTGAACCCTCAGTGAGAGATGGTTGAGGAGCTCACGTATGGTGATAAATGTGTGGGTTTCCAAATAAATGAATGGATCACTTACACGGCCTTGTGTAAGTTATATCCCATCAGGGTTTCTTTCGCATTCGTGTCCTTCTTCCGGATACCAGTTCTTCTTTCTTTCCGATCCTTTTTTTCTCACTGCGTCCTGGATGTTTGTCGTTGAATAGATGGATTCTTCACAGTAATTCGCTTGATGGTGAGTGGGCAAAAGTCTCTTGTCTCCGCGTCCAGATGGAGAGTTTCCACAGCACCTCTGGTTCCTCTCTGATCGCTGCACATTGTGATCGGTGAAGAGCTACGCATTTCGCCCTAAACAGGGCTTCCTCAGGCTTGTAGAAAGTGGAATGGCTGAGTTTTGATTCCCTTAAATAGTCCCGTGCCAGTCCTCTGTAATTCTCAATTAGATGTGGTCATCCCGCGTGACGAAGCGCCGCCATCTTGTTAGATGCGCGCGCATCCTGCAGTGGGTGCCCGGTGTGATGTGTGTGGGTGGCGCCCTCGTGGTTAGAGGCGTGTTTACACTGCTATGCTCTGCGCCTGCGCTTTGCAAGTTCGTCCGAAGTGCTGGACTTAGAGCTTCCCATAGTCTCTCATGTGTGGTGTGGGATAGCATATGGTGTGCGCTCCCAAAGTTCTAAAATACATAGACGGATGGTGGCAAACACCCATCCAGAATGTTAAGAAAGTATCTTTTATACATAGTAAAAACTTCTAATTAAAAATAGTCCTATAAATAAGCTATCTAAAAAACTTTCTAAGAAATACTTTATTACTCTTTAAAATATGTGGTTACATATGAATAATGTTAAAAAACTTATGACTAATATAGCTACTGTTAAATTATAGTGTGTTACTAATAAAGATTATATATATATATATATATATATATATATATATATATATATATATATATATAAAATCAAAAATGTGATGTATACAATAACTAAAGTAAAATTAAGTACTTACATGATACTAATTCAGAGGATAAAACTGATTTGTCACCCCACTCAATGCAAATCTCTATATCAGTTTTTAGGGCTGAGTGTCCGACCCTAAAAGTGGACTAATCTAGCCTTGATGTAAATGTATCAATGAAACAATGAGAAATATGAGAATATAAAGGCCGATTGGTAAACCCAATGGATTAATTGTTGTATAAAATAGTAAGCTAAAAAAGATAATAACGTGGTTGTTTCCAGCTGAGTGAGCAAATATTAATAAAATTACTGTATCTAATATTTGAGGTCAATGAAAAATGCGGTATGGTTACATAAAGGCCCCCAGGTCAATATCTATATTGAGTAAACAACACTGTATAGTGCTCTAACACAGACCTGACCATTTGCTGGATAATGTGTATAAAGACATAATTCCAAATCCTTGAAGTGTCCCACGATTAATAACCCTTAAAGCATCACACCACTTCCATTGCATCAATAAGCTGGAAGAGCAACATCCCTTGATTGATGAATACTCACACTTGCTTGTGTCCAGTCTCATACATTGAATAGGATTTCTGTGGTGTAAAAGGAGCAAATCACTCACTGTTAGATGGGTCTTCTGTGGGTCTTTTCTTCCATGGACGTGTGCTGCCTGTTCTCCAGGATATTCAGAGGTTTGATGAGGAGAGATGGAGCACTACAGGAAAAAACTGCTAGAGAGTGTGTTCCCAATAAAAAGGTTTATTGGATCAGAGCATAGCACACAAAAAATGAGCCCTGGGGCCCCCACCAACGCGTTTCGAGCTTGCGCTCTTTCTCAAGGTGCATACCCTCTGGCAAATCCCCTTACCTGATATAGGTTCATTTTCCCGCCTTTCCTCGCCACTAACCCGTCGCTCAGTAGCGTCACAAGGAGCGCGCCATGTTGCCATGGCGCCCCATGAGTCGCGCCGTCGCGCTGGGTAGAGTGGTGACGTCAGCGCGTCTTTGAACCGCAACAACAGCTTTATTTCTATCACCTAACGAACACTAATAAAAAAAAACTTAAAACAACTTTATTGAACAGACTAGGGTATCCCCTCTCTTCAAATCTTTTTAATAAGTCATTCGCTTGAATTATGAAATCTTCATTTTTTGAACATATTCGCTTTAGACGTATTAGTTGTCCTTTTGGAATTGAATTTAGGAGGGGTTTTGGATGACAGCTGTCAAATCTTAAATATGTGTTCCGGGAGTTTGTTTTTCTATATACATTTGAATTAATTTTCCCATCCATATCAATGAATAAAAATAAATCCAAATAATGTAAGTGATGATAATCAAAAGTGTGGGTGAATTTTAAATTTAACTCATTGTGATTAAGGTGATTGATGAATGATAAAAGTGATTCCTTCCCAAATAAATATTAAATCATCTATGAACCGTCTGTAAAACGTGATACAGTGTCGATAAGGGTTGTTATCTCCAAACATGCCTGCACTGTTTCTTGTTCTATGTTTGTGTTTAACTGAAATCATTCATAAAAGTCACATATAGGTATTCCAAGAAAGAGAGAAAGAACATCACTAACTACCAAGGATTGTTTTAATACTTTTGTTGTTTTTATAATGTTTTCCTTAGATACTTCGTGGAGAACGGAGAGTGTATACTGTTCATAATCAAAATGTTCAATAAAGTTGTTTTAAGTTTTTTTTTTATTAGTGTTCGTTAGGTGATAGAAATAAAGCTGTTGTTGCGGTTCAAAGACGCGCTGACGTCACCACTCTACCCAGCGCGACGGCGCGACTCATGGGGCGCCATGGCAACATGGCGCGCTCCTTGTGACGCTACTGAGCGACGGGTTAGTGGCGAGGAAAGGCGGGAAAATGAACCTATATCAGGTAAGGGGATTTGCCAGAGGGTATGCACCTTGAGAAAGAGCGCAAGCTCGAAACGCGTTGGTGGGGGCCCCAGGGCTCATTTTTTGTGTGCTATGCTCTGATCCAATAAACCTTTTTATTGGGAACACACTCTCTAGCAGTTTTTTCCTGTAGTGCTCCATCTCTCCTCATCAAACCTCTCAATATCTATATTGAGACCCCTTGGAGTTAACGTCTTCAATTTGTAAATACAAAACGTTTCCCGTTGGCACAATTTACGCAACCTATCACCCCCTCTCCAGTGGGCGTCTACTCTCTCAATCCCTTTATAGGTTAGGACTCCTGGGTTACCTCCATGGGGTAAACTGAAATGTTTGGAGACACTGTGTGTCATGAGCTGCTTACGTATATTACCCATGTGTTCCAGTACGCGGACCCTCAACGGTCTTGTAGTGCGGCCCACGTACTGGAGTCCACATGGGCATGACAGGAGGTACACAATGTGATCTGTACGGCAATTTAAGTTTTGTTTAATTTTAAAGACCTCTTTCGTAATATTGGAGGTGAATTCCGTTTTTCCCCTTTTGTGACTTGTTTGCATGCCTTGCAGCCAAAACAGCTAAAAAAAACTTTTGGCGGAGGCAGCCAACTCTGGGTTTTTGTTAAGTCTCCTTTTTTGAAGACGCTAGGGGCCAGTTTTGATTTTATGCATGGGGCTTTTCTGAAAATTACTCTCGGGACATCCGGAATGTGGTCTTTCAGAACAGGGTCTGTCTGTACCACATGCCAATGTCGTTTGATGATTTGTTATATTTTAGTAGCGTCCGAATTATAGGTTGTGATAAATGGTGTAGTAAAATCGAAATATTTATCATTCACTTTTGATTTCAATAAATCGCTGCGTGGTAGTTTGTTCGTTTTATCTACTGCTGATTCTATTAGCTCTGGTTTATAGCCTCTTTCTAAGAACCTTCCTTTTAATGTCTGGGCTTGATGCTTAAATATGCTGTCATCTGTGCAATTTCTTTTTATTCGCCTAAATTGGCCGTAAGGTATATTTTGGAGCCATTTTTGGGTGGTGGCAGCTTGATGTTAATAAAAAATTATTAGCATCAGTGGGTTTAAAAAAAGTTTTTGTCTTAATGGCTGACTGATCTATGCAAATTGTCAAGTCTAAAAAATTGATGTTCATTTTACTGTGTTCAGAGGTAAACTCCAAATTCACTTTATTTTCATTGATATATTCAATGAATTGTGTAAGGTCCGCCTCTCCCCCCTTCCATATGAATAGTACATTGTCTATATACCGGTGTCAGATTTGCACTGAAAGGGTGCGTGGACCAAATGTTCGTCTCCTCCCAGTCAGCCAGAAAAATGTTGACGTAACTGGGTGCAAACCTGGTCCCCATCGCGGTTCCACACATTTGGAGGTAAAAAAGACCATTGAACCAAAAAGCATTATGGGTTCAAATAAACTTCATGCTATCAATGATAAAATTACGCTGTTCCTCTAAAATCAAACTGTCTTTTGATATAGTCCTTTCAACTGCCCCGAGGCCATCCCTATGTCTGATGCTGGTATATAGTGATTTAACATCGCAGGTGGCCAATATAAAGTCATCTTGCCATTGTACATTTTTAAGTAAATTTATGACTTGATTTGTGTCCTTGAGGTATGACCTTCCCCCTGTGGCATACTTTTGTAGGAAATGGTCTAAGTACTCTGACAGATTCTGTGTTAGACATCCAATGCCTGATATGATAGGCCTGCCTGGTGGAGTTTCCATGCACTTATGCACCTTTGGCAGAAAATAAAATACAGGTAGGATTGGGTTGTCTTGATGGATATACCCCCATTCTTTATCATTGAGGATTCCTAGATTCTTACCTCTGTCTAGAATTACATCTAATTCCTGCTTGTGAGCCTTTGTGGGATCGTGAGTTAAGTTCTGGTATGTTGTCGTATCCCAGAAAATCCTATTCGCCTCTAAAAGATAGTAGTCTGTATCCATCACCACCACGCCGCCACCCTTATCGGCCGGCTTGATCGTGATGGACCTATCCTCTGATAGTTCTTCTAGTGCTTGTTTCTCCTCTTTGCTCATATTGTCTCTGAAGTTCTTTTTATTACTTGTTAATTTTTCAAGGTCTTCTAGTATCAGCTGATGGTACACCTCCAATTGATGCCCTTTGCTGCCTGTGGGGTTGAACTTGGATTTCGCTTTTAACTCTGAGTGTACAAAGTCGTCTTTTTCTCTTTCTACCGTTCCCACCGAATTGTTGTTGGTCGTGTGCCTAGTTTGCGCGTCTTTATTGAGGAAGAACCTCTTCATAGTTAGTTGCCTCAAAAATTTATTCGCATCCATAAACATGGTAAAACCGCTTGGTCTTGTTGCTGGTGCGAAATTGAGGCCCCTAGCTATGAGACTCAGTTGTGTATCTGTCAATTTAGTTTTACTTATGTTAAAAACCCCTTTTACTTCATGTGTGTTTTTAGGAGACCTCCTTCTGCCTCTCTTTCCTCTCTTTCTCTTTTTTTCCCCTGTTTCTTTTTGAGTCACACGAGGACATCCCAAGTGGATCATACTACGGCTGTATTATACCTTCCTTACCATAATAGGACATTTACATCCAATACAAACCACGGTTAGAGATAGCGCCCGGGTAAACACATCATAGCCACCCGACAGAGGGCAGTATGTCTGGGAGGGGGGACAGGGGGGATCCACCCTGGTAGAGCGGCGCTATATTAAAAGGTGGAAGGGGGGGAGAGGGGGAAAGAAGAGGGGAGAAGGGAAAAAAGAAGAGAGGGAAAAAGGGGAGTAGTGCAGCTGTGCTAGGATTGCAGTAAATAGAGGAAGTCACACCCATGTTAGGAGTTATGGTTATAATGGTTTAAGTTAGTCTGAATAGATAGCCCCTTATTCTTTAAAGTAGTCATTCTAGTCTCTCTGGCACAAGTCATAATGGAGATAGGAAAGGAGAGTAGAGGGAGACAACTAGGGGAGCCATGAAGGGAGAACAAAAATTGAACCCACAGCTCCACCTGCTGGGGAATGAGGGATACAGGTTTTAGGTATATCTATAGAGGAACGAGGAAGGGGGAGGCACGTATGGTAGTGGAGAAGAGATATGGCAGTGCCCTTAGTAGCGGTAGGAAGGAGAATATGAACGGGCTGAGCAAATTGAGGGGATTCAAACAGAAAGGAGACAATAGGGGGGAGGGGGAAGTTGAGCCACAGTATAGCTCCCAGGAGGTTAGCAGATAGGTGCTAGGGAGGCTGGCAGTCACTGACAAAATTGACTATTAAAAAAAAAGGGGGGGGTAAGAAGTTGAATACACTGATGTTGGGTTGTTTGCTGTATATGATGTTAGGTGGACAGTATAAGATTGCGCTGAAGCGGGACATGGGGCAGAAACGCCTTGCAGTCCGCATGTTCCGGATACAAAGGGGTGGGGGAGTAGCCCCTATGCCCATTAAAGTCCCTGGGGCTCTTGAGAGTCATGGAGACTCAGGTGACTGGACCTTCGCCGCGCGAGGTCCGGAAGAAATGATAAGCCCTAGGGCAGAAGAGCCGAAGCCAACTCGGGCCAGAGGTGGCTCTTGTTTTCGTGTTTGTACGTTGAAGACGATTTTTATTTGCTTTTTTATATGCTTTGTTATTTGTTCCCCATCCCCTTCCCGAGGTCCGTTCATCCTCCCCAACAGGGTCCTGCTCAATTCAGAAGATCCGCAGAAGATTAAAACATGGCAGAGGGGCAGCCTCCCGCGTGACCCAGGTAAGAGAGGTGCAGAAGTAAGAGAAGACCTAGAACTACCTAAATGGCTCTAAACTTAGTTTCGCATAATGTAAAAGGACTTAACAGCCAAAGCAAGAGAAAAATAGCAATGGCCGAATACAACAGAATGAAGGCAGATATAGTCCTAATCCAGGAGACACACTTTAGTGAGTCCAATTACCCTAAATATCTTGATAAGCATTTCAGGCGCTTCTTTCTCTCATCTGCTAAAGTAAAAAAGAGAGGAATGGCGGTTCTCTTCCATAATAGATGTCCCTTTATCACGGAACAAGTTAAGAAAGACAGGGACGGTAGGTACATAATCCTAACGGGTTCAATCCAGGGACAGCCACTGACGATCGCAAATGTCTATGCCCCATGTGAACAAGACCCGGCCTTCTTATTAAACTTCTTTAAAACATTAGATGTCGTAGCCAAGGGGCAAGTGATCATGGGGGGAGACTTTAATAGGATTTTAGATCCAGATATTGATAGATCTTCCAAGGCGAGACATTGCCGAAAAGTGAGGTCAGTGGCACTGTCGAAGGAATTGAAGGAAAGGCACGTAATTGACATTTGGAGAGAGCTACACCCGGGAGAAAGGGGATACTGTACACCTTTTTTCACACCCCCACGAAAGTTATAGCCAAATAGACTACTTCTTTGTATCCAACAGAATTGTTCCACAGGTAGCATATGCTAAGATCCATGATATTTCATGGTCAGACCACGCACCGATTGAAATTCGGTGTTCTTATTTTAGTCTGGAGCGAACTGGAAACTAAATGAGGCAATTATAAAAATCCCAGAGATCAGCCAGTTGATAAGTGATGAGCTGGACCAATTTTTTTAGGATAAATAAAGATAGCGTCAACTCAGGGATTATTCTATGGGAGGCTCACAAGGCAACCCTACGTGGTTCACTTATCAGCATTGCGGCAGGGCGTAAAAAGAAGAGGGAGTCCCAAATATTAGAGCTGCAGGAAAAATTGTCAGAAGTGTCAGAACTACATAAGAGAAATAGAAGGCCCGATACATTAAAAGAGCTCAAGGACGAGGGGCGTGGCCAAGACACCGAGCAGGCAAGACGTGTGTTTGTATAGCTCTGTCCCAGGAGAGGATAAAATAAAGATAACTAGGACCAAGAAACCCCCCAAAAAATATTAAAAAAGCTGGGGGAAGATACCCTCTTTGTGCTGTCTGCCCCAGCGGCGGCGGATCCCACACAAACCCCAAGCACACACGCAAAAACCGGGTCCCCTGGGCCCCCTCTCTCACATTGCTGTGTGTTTAACATGGCGGCCAAACAAGACTGATTTACCTAGACTGGGCGCCAAACTCCGCTAGGCAGTCTCTCTGAGACCAAGGTCTGCAGCCCGCCAAACCATCTGGGACCCGGAGCGCGGAGAGAGGATCTGTCCGGCAGCCTGATTAGCATCAACCCGCCGCTGGTGCTGGCGAGAGAGGTGGGTGCCGCGCGGGAGTGGTGACACCTGTCGGGCCTTGGATTTCCCCACCTAGACAGCCTACGGGGGCCTACCGCTCTGTCCCGTTCTCCGTGGCGGCCGCACCTGGTGTCGGGTCCCGGCGGTGAGCGGCGGGAGCCGTCTGCAGCGAGCGAGCCCATTCGCCGAGGGCTCTGGAGGTGAGGGCTCTCGGGGTAGTGGCGGCCGCGCGGGGAGCGGGGGGAGGAGAGGGCAGCCATCTTGCCCCTGGAACACTTGGAGGCTCCGGAAGGGACGAGGGCGAATCGGGGCCAACACAGGGCTGAGGGATCTTAACGGCTCCCCCCCCCCCCCTCTACACGGGCTCACTGGGAGGTGTGTGGACACCTCGGGGGTAGATCTGGGGGTACCCCGTTCTGGCCATTGAGCTGTTACAACTCAGCCATAAAATGGCTGCCACAGGACCATAAGATACATGTGTGCTTGGACTGGCAGTTCATATCTCATGCCCCCCTGTCAAAAATCCCTACAGCAAACAAAGGCCTGCAACAAAATAATAAAAACTGCTCAAAATAAAAATACTATACAGCAGCAAGTACTCAGGAGAAAAGAATAAATAAAAAATAAAAAAACACATCCCCCAAAAGTAAAGTTTTCCACCATTAAAAATAAAGCAAACAGACTTCCGGTGACGTCACCGCTAATGGCAGGATAGGAGAAGAGCTCCCGACACCCTCCCTACGAAGAGATTTAGAATCGCGCATTAAACTCTGCAGAGACCCCCCAAAAGACTCCACTACCCCCCCCCCCCCCAACACCCCAGGCATGGCGGGGAAGCCTCAAAAGAAGGTTCAGAACCCCATATCCAAATTCCTTCAGCCTAACCCGCGCCCGCTGGAGCCGTCCTCAGACTCCCAAGATGGCGCCGAGGAGCAGGAACATGCCGCGGAGGCCGCAACCTGGAGCCTAACGCCCCCGATACCCCCAGAACTTGGCAAAGAGTTCTTTGAAGAGCTTCTCCTACGAATGCGCCGAGGATTCATGGAGGACCTGGAGAAGGTCCTAAGGGACATACGGGCGGACGTAAGCACCCTAACCGAGAGGACGGACGCAGTGGAGGAACAAATCACCACCATATCAGATGCCCACTCCAACATGGAAGATGATATGGCCCGTATGGGGCACGAAATCGCCGCGCTTAAAAGCTCTATCGAGGACCAGGAAAATAGAGACAGGAGGCAGAACCTGCGCTTCAGGGGGATCCCGGAGTCGGTCTCGCCTGAGTCCCTCCAGACCTATCTTAAGACCCTCTTTCTGAACCTGGTCCCTACCCTATCTGAGCACGAACTTCAGCTCGATAGAGCTCACCGAGCCCTGGGCCCGAACTCCCCCGATCCTAATCGCCCCCGGGACGTCATAGTCCGATACCATGCATAATCCACCAAGGAGAAGCTGGCGGCTGCGGCGAGGAGCGCGGGAACCATTAAAATGGCCGACCACGTGGTCCAAGTATTCAGCGATCTATCCCGGTCCACGGTCCTGAAACGCTTGGACATGAAACCCCTTATCACCCTCCTCCGGGATCAAGGGATCTCCTACCGAAGGGGATTCCCTTTCAAGCTCATCGTCCCAAGAAACGGCCGTTTCTATACGATTTCGGACCCAGCCGACACGACCGACTTCCTGAAAGTTATAGGTGTCGCCCTGATACAGTGGCCAGCACTCTGCGTACCCTACTCTCCCTATTCCATATTCCCCCTCTTCCATATTCCCCCTCCTCCCCCCCCCCACCAACACCCTACAACCCCCCCCACAATGGCTCTTCTCTGATCTGAACCCCACACACTCTCTCCATACCTTCTCCCCTCCTCTCCTACCTTCCCCCCACCCCTCCGCACCTTCCCTTCCCCCCTCCTCACCTTCCCTCTCCCCTTCATCACCTTCCCTTCCCCCCTCCCCACCTTCCCTCCTCTCCTTCCCTCCCCCCTCCTACCCCATTCAACACCCTGTCTGTCATCAGATGTGTGCACTGTACCACGGATAAGTCAACTAGAGGTACCCCACAGATACCTTTCAAGGATTGGGCTTACACATGGCCGTGTAAGTTGTATATATATTTCTCTCCTTGATCCCATCCACCACTTCAATTAAACCTTCTGGGTTAACAAGAAGCAGCAGCTACAAGATACCCCTATATACTTTTACTCACACAGGGCCGTGTGAGTATTCATTTACCTGATTATCTTATTAATATACCCCACGTCCATTTTTTGTAAGGTTTTGCAATGTTTTTGATTAGCTATTTGATTACTGTGACTGAAGGCTTGTGTTCTTTTCCCTCTAACCTCCTGCTCCCCCTATTCTTTGTTTGTTCCCATGTTTATCAAGGGTTTGGATACCCCTTTCTGGGGTTGAGCAGAGGAACTAAGATCTACGAATTTCACTGCAAAAGACCACATTCATTGGTTCTAATAAGGTATCGTATTGTACCCTCCACCCTGATCTAATATCCTAAAGGTAAGCTCTCCGGATTTTTGCTTGCACCTCATACACACTCACAGCACACTGCACACGCTCACAACACACTGCACACACTCACAACACACACTCACAGCTCGCTCACAGCCCCCCCCCCCTACCTTCCTACCTTTGGTGTCAGCTGCTCGGGATCAGAACGGGGCTGGCGGGGGGGGGGGGGGGTTTAATCGGAGCGTGGCTGGCAGGGGGGATTGGAGCAAGGCTGGCATGGGGGGATCAGAGTGTGGCTTGCATGGGGGATCGGAGCGGGGCTGGCGGGGCGGACGAGGCTGGCGGGGGGATCGGAGCATGGCTGGCGGGGGGGGATCGGAGCAGGCGGGGGGGATCGGTGTGGAACACCTGGGGGAAGTGAGGCTGCTAGGGGAAGTGAGGCTGCTGGGGGAACTGCGAGGGGACGTGTAGGGCTGCTGGGGGACGTGTAGGGCTGCTGGGGGACGTGTAGGGCTGCTGGGGGACGTGTAGGGCTGCTGGGGGACGTGTAGGGCTGCTGGGGGACGTGTAGGGCTGCTGGGGGACGTGTAGGGCTGCCGGCCACCTCTTCCCCCTCCTCTCTCCTCCCCCTCCTCCCAATCGGGCGCGCGGCGGCCTTTTTTATTTTAAATAGTGTGACCCCGGTTATAGCGCAGTTGGATCGGGTGGCCCCCGAGGACCGCGCTATAACAGGGTTGAGCTGTATACTGTTAGTTGCCAGTTTAAATAGATAAACTCCCTCATAGAGGGCTCCCTTAGCCCATCGGGTCTTGCAGGAGCATGTAGCTGTGCAGGAGCTGAGCCACGCTGTCTTTCCCTAACCGGTGATAGCGCGTTCCTAATAAAATCAATATATGTTTTAATCAAATCATCATCTCACAAGGTGACAGAGTGCTACACAGGGGTCCTTTTCTCTCTGGTTTTCTATATATTTAGCCCCTTTAAGCACCAACACCTACCATATTATTTAAGCTGAAGCAGGGGTATTTGTTCAGTGTGTTCCCATCTAGTTAATGAATTCCCATTTATATTCAGTGTATGAGCTTTACACACCCAACATTACTGAGAAACACTGATAAATAAAGCTGATTGTTCTGTGTCAGAGGCCGTGTGAGTGAGGCTGATATACAAGGTAACTAGAGACGGGGATTTCCTCGTGTAACTGTATCTCTATCACATGCACTGACTGCTGTGGGGGTAACAAGGTCTCACTGCCAGGGAATAGGGGAATAGGGGGGGACACAGTGAGTGGGACCTTCTGGGGAAACAGGTCTAACCTCTGTCCTGTCACCTCTTGCAGTTTTCTTCTTTAATCTCTGATGTGAGTTATTATTACAAGGACTGAAGGCTCTTTATTCTCCTCATCAGAACATGCAAATTCAGCCTGTGCTTCCTGTCTGGGATCTGTCAGGTAGAGAAGCTGGAGCCGCAGGGCTGTGATGTGACAGTAATCTCTGTGACTTGTGTCCTGAGCCCGGACCCAGCGGGCAGCAGATAACATGTTTCTCTTCTGCTGTTTTCTGTGTCTCTCCTCACTCTCAGGTGAGTGACAGGGACAAGGGGGGAAGTGACCCGACTTCTTTATTGTGGGAACTGATCTCTAACGTGTGTTACTTTCCCATTCACAGGAGTCATGTCAAATATCCAACTTGTTCAGCCCGGCTCAGAAATGAAAAAGCCCGGGGAGAGTGTGAAGTTATCCTGTAACCTTCTGGGTTCCCAATCACCAGCGTCTATATGCACTGGGTCCTGCAGGTTCCAGGGAAAGGATTGCAATGGGCAGAATTGACCCTGAGGATGGGGAGACAATCTACTCCTCGTCATTCCAAGGAAGATTCACAATCACAACAGATAATCCCATTAGCGCGGCTTATCTACAGATAAACAGTCTGAAGTTGGAAGACACCGCCGTGTATTACTGTGCTAGGGACACAGTGACAATATCTCACAGACCTTCCATACTAAAACACTCAGCAACAATTACACCCTCTCACCACTAGAGGGCAGCAAAACCTTACTGATTAGGTTAATTTAAATCTCCCCAATTGAGGATAAAACTGCAGCAAATGTATCACAGGAAAGGGAAGCTGCTGAGAGCGATGTGTAAATCAGTGGGACGGGGATGTGTCATATGGGACATTACTGAGAGGGAGAGACTGACATGGGACCTGAGGGAAACACACAGGTTTATCCTACATTTCTCTGCTTAGTGATGGGGGAATAATGTTATGTCTTATTTCCCTCAGGACAAGTCATAGTATTTCTCAGATGGTGTTTGTAATGTTTCTGATTTTCCCAATGCGGTCACTTTATATGGGGATAAAATCATCAATAAACAGAAATAAATGAAAGTGACGCTTCATTGTGTAATTGCAATCACAGCTGTAAGTAATTTATACTTCTGTCTGTAATTATAAATCATGGAGAGAGAGTAAAATACATCGAAGTTTATTCAGTTGACTTATTCAATAGAATTAGAGTTATTTTTAGACACAACCCAATTATCAAACTTCTGGGTAATGTCGAGTAATCTCCACCAATCCCAAATGCAGTCCATTTATGGCACGTTTGATACAAACAAACCAAATATGTATGTCTGAGGAGGTGATAGAGAAACCTGACGTCATAATTACACTTGGTGCTATATTTATGTAACCCCCCTACTAAGGGGTTACTAGCAGGTTAGTGTTTGCTGGGCCCACCCTGTGTTGTCATAGGGATCCTGATGTCACGATGAGTATGTAGGATAGGAGGAAAGTTCTAGAGAGTCAGGTTCCTGGAAGATAAAGGGAGAGGAGTCTCGGGGAGAGTAGATAGGGATATATTCATAACGTAATAAAACAGACCAGGTCCCCCTTTATTTATTATGTTAAGATAGGGAGAGTGCCGCTTAATTAGGATCCAAGAAGATGGCTAGTGGTATCCAACAGGTCCCAGAGAGGGGAAAGTGACACACCACAGAGGGCCTCAGAAAGAGGGTTCCTGGGTGTTGGCGGATCATTTCTAGATGTGCCAAAGTATGAATCTCAGCCTGCATGGAAGTGACAGTTCCCAAAGAGTTCATAGGTATAATCTTCACCTTCATAGGACCAGACAGGATCCCAGTAATGGACCCAGCTTAAACGGGGTCTAACAGGTTACTCTGAAACAAAAGGGTGGTCGGTTCCAATACCAGTAAAGCAACGATGCATATACACCTTCCTCTGAGTGTTATTGTATTTTATTGTATGTCTGTGACGATCCAGGGGATTCCTTCCCCTTCCTTATCTTCTATACTTGTGAAATACCCTGCTCCAGCTTGTGAATGTGAATTGAGGAAGTGGTGCTGTGAGGGGCAAATAGGGCGATGTACTAGAAGGCGGACAGAACCCCTGTAGATAGCACTCTTTTCCGGTGTGAGATGATGATTGATTTAAAATTACTATCTTTATTAAACAACTTTATTAAAACAATGGGGTTAAAACAATTATTAAATAGTACCAAGTTCTGCCAACTCTTGGAATTAGTAGTTCCAGAGAAGTGTGTGATTAATGTTAATGTCCAGTGTTAGGATATTCACTGGCCCTAGTGCCCCTCATATAGAGTGATATACTAGAGATTGGTATGATAGTGGGAACGGTGATTAGGACCATATATGTAGTGCCACAGTAATTTAATACAATAGGTGCGCTAACACAGTAACCTTTACTTTGCTGCTATCTTTTGCAGTCAGTAGTATAATATTGATTTGTGAATTGCAAATCTAGGTTGTTATGCACCCAATGGTGTCCTCTTACACCAACAGTGGAATTGTTGGTGTATAGGTGCAAGATAGTTGTTTTGTTATGACGTGTGAAACCCGGATCTGTAGTAGCAGATCTATAGTTAACACTAGTATTAATAAATTACTGGTGAGAGTAGTGGCACTGCTGAAACTCCTGCATATTCTGATACAGAGTTATCTGCTAAGTGCTGCTCCTTGTAGGGTGAACATACTGGTCATCTGTATAAGACCTTTCCCTAATGGGTGCAGCACTACTCCATATGTGGTGATAGACTGGCAGTCCAGAGGTTAATGACTGGATGGGGTGCCGTTTGCTAGCTAGATTGTATCCTTTAAGCTCAGTGCTGTAGGAGGATGCTTGCATTAAGGTATCCCTTTTATTGAAATAATAGGCTGCCAGATATAGATTGTGCCGTTCCTAAGATTGGCTCATGAGACCGTCAGGTCTGTGATAAGCCCGTAATTGTGCAGGAGCAGAGCCACGCTGACTTTCCTAAGGTACACTGAGTCAGCGTCTGTGAACATGGGCTCCGCGCGTGCACGTGGTCACGTGGTGCCGATGCGCGCGTTTCGCGAATGTGCTTTGTCAAGGCTAGTAATCACACACTTCTCTGGAACTACTAATTCCAAGAGTTGGCAGAACTTGGTACTATTTAATAATTGTTTTAACCCCATTGTTTTAATAAAGTTGTTTAATAAAGATAGTAATTTTAAATCAATCATCATCTCACACCGGAAAAGAGTGCTATCTACAGGGGTTCTGTCCGCCTTCTAGTACACCTTCCTTATCTTCCCCTGTCCCATCTCCTGTTATACCTTCTACCCGGTCCCACTCCTGTCCCGTTCCTTCTACCTCTCTCCCACTTCCTCAGCGCATGCCCCGCAGACCTCGCGCACCCGCGCAGTCCCAGAGCTCCTGCACCAGCGTTCCCCGCTCCCAGTCACTCGCTGCGCCCACGAACAATACCTTGCCATCCCCGGCAGTCCCGTCCGCTCCTCTGCCCCCCTCCTGCACGGTTCCCGCAGCGCGGCGCTCCGAGCGCCTGGTGACACGGCCTGTGCACGCGCCCCCTCCGCTCACGCAGGGCGCGCGCACGCGCTCCTCCTCCGGGCTCTGTCCGCCCTCTACGTCCTCCTCCCGGTCCCTGCGGGCCATCTCCCTCTCACAGCCTGTGCGCGCGCACCCTCAACTTACAGAGGGTGCGCACACACGCTCCTTTTCTCTGCCCTGCCACGACCCTGACTCCTCCTCCCAATTCCTACCGGTTACTCCCCTGATTACCCCTTCTGTCTCCTCCTCTCTTCTTCCTGACCTATCCCTATCTTCTCCCACTTCTCTCTCTGCTCCTCCCCTCTCTGTCATTGGTGCACCTTCCTTTATAATCCCTGTCTGTCCACTTCTTCTTCGCTCTGCATAGTTCCTGTTTCCCTGTGTGCTGACCTATGTTGTGCTCCCTCTGTGTCCCTGCTGTATCCTGCTCCTGTGCTTCACCTTTGGATTTCCCTGCTTGTTCTAGACCACTCTGCTCTGTGTATCCCTTTGAACCTTGCTACGCTCTCGACCACACTGCTCTCTGAAACCCTTGGACCTGGCTTTGTACCCCGACGACTCTACCCTCTGGAACCCTTGGACATTGGCACACGGACACGACTATCCCTACGCATACTACTAAAGACGTTGCAAGTATCACTAACTACTCATTAAACAGGCCCAGCAACTCTATACCACACTCCGGGCTTGCTCCCACTGCTGTGGGTGTGTGGTAGAAGTATGGAGATGGTCAGCGCAAACTCATGGACCTCACGGTGTTGATGGAACAGAGTGGAATTCAATAAAAGATGGAATAAAAGATAATAAAACACAGTATTAGTGCATACATCCACATGTGTGGGGAACGAGGGGGAGGGGGGGAGGGGGGGAGGGGAGGAGGAGGAGGGGAATTGAAGGGTGGGGTGATAGTGGATTGCCACTAGATATATAATAAATGAAACGTGAACAATTAGTTTCAATGACTCACACGGGCTTGTGTGAGACTTCACCCTCAACGCTGACTGTGGTTGGTAAATGTAAACTCCTATAGTGGAGTAACAATAAACAAAAACTCACACGGTCTAATGTGAGTTTGTTCCCTCAGTGGGTGATGTCAGCCTACTTAGGTGATGTAGGTACTTCTCAGCAAACAATCCCCAGTGGGTGTGGTGTGTGAGTGTCTACATTTTCAAAGTTGTGGTGATGGGAAATTCATAATGTGAACATCTATCTAGTTGTTTGAGCGAGAGAACTGAAAGAGTTCAAGAGTTAAAATCAATGGGCATTGGATTATTATTTAAAATATGGCCCAATCACTCACTAGTGACTCTTTGAATGGCATAACAGTACATCTTTTACAATGTTGAAAACAGTATTTCTAGAATGCCTATACACATTGTTGATAAAAAGTTACAGATAAAGGTAATGGATAAAAGGATATGAATAAAAATTATGAATAAAAAGATTTTTTGGTCAAAAATCTAAAAGTTAGAATCATTAAAAAATTGATGGAAAATTGATAAAAAATAGAAGTACATATTCAGAAAGTACATCAATAATTAGTTGCCCCGCTGGTATAAGTCGAACTGTTCGGAAGGTGCTGGTTCAAGCTGAATGCCTATCAAAAATAGGAGGGGGAAAAAGGGAAAAAAAAGGGGAAGGTGTGGGGATGGAAACGGATCAGTAGGAACATAGAGAAAAGCTGCAATGTCGATCTCTACATTTAGACCACTGGGGGCCAAACTTTTCAATTTATAAATCCAAAATGTTTCTTTTTTGGATAGGGTTGTCAATCTATCTCCCCCCCTCCAATGTGGTGGGACTGTTTCAATGCCCCTAAATACAAGGCCAGATGGATCTCCTTGATGGTGTAGTGCAAAATGTTTTGATACGCTGTGTGTCATTAGTTTACGCCTAATGTTCCCTAGGTGTTCCAGTATGCGCACCCGTAACGGTCGGCTGGTGCGCCCTACATACTGGCGTCCACAGGGGCAGTTCAGTAGATATACTACGAATTCTGTCTTGCAGTTTATGAAAGTCGAAATTTTGAACTGTTCTCCTGTTACATTCGAGCTAAACTGTATTTTCTCTTTCGTCCCCTGTTTGCAGGCTTTACAGGTACTGCATCTGTGGAAACCTTTCACTTTCTGCAACCAGTTTGTGTCCTGGCCTGTTGTCTTATTTTCTGGCTGGAAAAGGCTTGGTGCTAACCGCCTTTTAATGTTATCAGCCCTTTTGTATATCACCTTAGGTTTCTCTGGGAGGTGTTCTTTCAGGGTGGGGTCCCCCTGTAGGAGATGCCAGTGTTTGTTTAGGATCTGTTGTATACTCCCAGCATCTTGACTATATTGTGTTAGAAAAGCAATATTGAAATCCTCTCTAGGTTTCGGTGGATTGGTTTTCAAGATATCGCTACGTTTAAGCTTCCCTACTTCTCTAATCGCTTCGTTCATTTCTTTGTTATCATAATTTTTTGCAATGAAGCGATTCTTCAGAATATTAGACTGTTCCCAGGAGAGCAGTTCAAAATTTCGACTTTCATAAACTGCAAGACAGAATTCGTAGTATATCTACTGAACTGCCCCTGTGGACGCCAGTATGTAGGGCGCACCAGCCGACCGTTACGGGTGCGCATACTGGAACACCTAGGGAACATTAGGCGTAAACTAATGACACACAGCGTATCAAAACATTTTGCACTACACCATCAAGGAGATCCACCTGGCCTTGTATTTAGGGGCATTGAAACAGTCCCACCACATTGGAGGGGGGAGATAGATTGACAACCCTATCCAAAAAAGAAACATTTTGGATTTATAAATTGAAAAGTTTGGCCCCCAGTGGTCTAAATGTAGAGATCGACATTGCAGCTTTTCTCTAAGTTCCTACTGATCCGTTTCCATCCCCACACCTTCCCCTTTTTTTCCCTTTTCCCCCCTCCTATTTTTGATAGGCATTCAGCTTGAACCAGCACCTTCCGAACAGTTCGACTTATACCAGCGGGGCAACTAATTATTGATGTACTTTCTGAATATGTACTTCTATTTTTTATCAATTTTCCATCAATTTTTTAATGATTCTAACTTTTAGATTTTTGACCAAAAAATCTTTTTATTCATAATTTTTATTCATATCCTTTTATCCATTACCTTTATCTGTAACTTTTTATCAACAATGTGTATAGGCATTCTAGAAATACTGTTCTCAAAGTACTGTTCTAGAAATACTGTTCTCAAAGTACTGTTCTCAAAGTACTGTTCTCAACATTGTAAAAGATGTACTGTTATGCCATTCAAAGAGTCACTAGTGAGTGATTGGGCCATATTTTAAATAATAATCCAATGCCCATTGATTTTAACCCTTGAACTCTTTCAGTTCTCTCGCTCAAACAACTAGATAGATAGATGTTCTCATGAATTTCCCATCACCACAACTTTGAAAATGTAGACACTTAATTCACCCACAAGAGGGCACCATTGCTCCATGAATGAATTATTCCCCTTTAACACCATTGAATTATTACTCTTCGGTTTATATATTTTAAACACCATTTGTCTAGTGAATGACCATACCATGACTACAGGCTGTATTCACAAAAGGCAACTAGGTTGAGTGGAGTGATCAACTCATAGAGAATGATCACGGCACTTGACACCCCTTTTAGAAATAAATAAATAAATAATTCACCTGTGGATGCTGATTGTGCCAATTACAAAGAAATGTTTCTATTATGTGCAGCATTTATATTAATTACCAATGTTATGCAAAGGGTTACATTAACCCCTGATATTAAGGATAGAAGCGGTTGAGAGATCGCATTTATTAACATGTAGCACACACAATACATGCAGCAGTGCGCGCTCGCTATGAGAGACAAGTTTTTAGCAATGTTTTTACTAACAGCAATTAATCAATCAAGACCCAGCACCTATATATACTATGCACAATGGGCATCCGGCAGGAACCTGACGAAGCTTACTGCGAAACGCGTTGTTCCCTGCCGGAGCCCATTGAGAGAGGGACCCAGCCGACCGCAGGACATGCGGTGTAGATCCTCCCTTCCGGTTCCACTGCCGGACGCGCCAGTGAGAACACCAACGGAGGAAGGGATTTCGCCGGATCAAACCTTGCGGCTGATGCTGGGCAAGAAGAGTTGATTTTTAGTGTGAGTGTGTTCGTTATTTACTTTGTATTTACACTGTGTATATTTATGCTTGTTTTCCATGTTCCATGTTTCATGTTATAAACTGTTACCATTAAAGACCTGTTTATTTTGCTAATTCTGGTTTCTGTATACTTTGGTCTATGGGGACGGGGAAAGAGCCACTCACACACCACACCCACTGGGGATTGTTTGCTGAGAAGTACCTACATCACCTAAGCAGGCTGACATCACCCACTGAGGGAACAAACTCACATTAGGCCGTGTGAGTTTTTGTTTATTGTTACTCCACTATAGGAGTTTACATTTACCAACCACAGTCAGCGTTGAGGGTGAAGTCTCACACAAGCCCGTGTGAGTCACTGAAACTAATTGTTCACGTTTCATTTATTATATATCTAGTGGCAATCCACTATCACCCCACCCTTCCATTCCCCTCCTCCTCCCCTCCCCCCCCCCTCCCCCTCGTTCCCCACACATGTGGATGTATGCACTAATACTGTGTTTTATTATCTTTTATTCCATCTTTTATTGAATTCCACTCTGTTCCATCAACACCGTGAGGCCCATGAGTTTGCGCTGACCATCTCCATACTTCTATTGCAACGCTAAGAAGTACTCGGGGTTCCCTTCTTCAAGGTCAAGCAGCAGCCAAAAATCAACAACAAGGGCCAGTATACATTTTTTATACTCTTTTACACGACAACACAATTTTTTACATCTTTTAATTTTTTAATATATCTTAGGCGTTGAAACATCCTCTAGCCGCACATTTCAGGGAGCGCCCCAGTTCAAACATACACCTAGCTGTGGGTGTGTGGTGTAATACCTTTCCCACCTCAGTTCTGGTGTCTTGCCAGGTCTGCGGGCATACAGGCATGACAATGTCTTTAGCTATATAGCGCCAAAAGTGTACTCAGCGCTTCACAAACAACACAGTACAGGGAATTAAAAAAATACAATACGTGGAGCAAAATCAGACAATGGGAAAGGAAATCCCTGGCCCTAAGAGCTTACAATCTAAGAGGTTTGAGGGGAAACTTACAGAGACAGCAGGTGAGGGAATAAGTGCTGTATGTAGATTGGTGTGCTTGGACACAGCGGGCAGCAGATAACATGTTTCTCTTCTGCTGTTTTCTGTGTCTGTCCTCACTGTCAGGTGAGTGACAGGGACCCAGGGGGAAAGTGACCCGACTTCTTTATTGTGGGAACTGATTTCTAACGTGTGTTACTTTCCCATTCACAGGAGTCTTGTCAAATATCCAACTTGTTCAGCCCGGCTCAGACATGAAAAAGCCCGGGGAGAGTGTGAAGTTATCCTGTAAACTTCTGGGTTCCCAATCACTGATTACTTTATGCATTGGGTCCTGCAGGTTCCTGGGAAAGGATTGCAATGGGCAGAATTAGCCCTGTGATTAGGAACACAGAGTCCCCCACATTCCAAGGAAGATGCACAATCACTACAGATAATTCCATTAGCGCGGGTTATCTACAGATAAACAGTCTGAAGACATCACCAAATATTACTGTTATAGAGAGAGATGCGAGAGGGGACCACTGTGTTACATCAGTACAGGCAGTTCTCGGTTATACAACAGAATCCGTTCTGGAAGTAGCGTTGGATAGTGAAACCGTTGTAAAGTGAGTCCCATGTTAATCAGTGGCGGTGAGCGTTGGATAACGCATTCCGGCATCGGAAAGGCTGTCCGCCTTAGGGACAATGCAGATGTACACTTGGGTGGTTGAGATTTAATGCAGCTGTGAACACAAAGTTCTTTGTGTCCTCTTGGCTCATTAACATTCCAGAGGGTGGGGTTGATGTTCCACAAAGTTCAACAAATGTTAACCTTTAGCACGCTGGTCCTGTGCAGAGGGGAGTCCCATCAGGCTGTCCACTTTTGGGGCAACCTAGATGTACACTGGGGTGGTTGTGATGCAATACATTTCCTGATCATAGATTTAGGGGTCTGGGACAAACAATGACATCTGGGGCATTATTTATCTGCCATTATTGGGGACTTCTGATTAATTTCTGTTTCAAAAACTCTGCATTATTTAACCCATCTGGTTACAAAGGGGTTAAATACATTTCCCAGCGTTGAGAAGTAAAGAGGGATCCGGATGCCCCCATCGGGATTAATGTAGGAGAGAGGTACTTTTATTGCCAACCCTCCACATGATTAAAACATGATCTACAGCACGAGCCAAAATGGCGGCCTAAACCATGCCATTGATCGCGATGGCGACTGCACCCCTGAGATCAAGAGACGCTTGGAAGAAATGCGATGGTCAGTATGAACAACATCTGGAAGAGTAAAGACATCAGCCTGGCAACCAAATGCAGATTGGTCAGTGCTATCGTTTTCCCAATAGCAACATATGGCTGCGAAACCTGGACTCTGAGAAAGACAGACAGGCGAAAGATCGATGCATTTAAAATGTGGTGCTGGAGACGTCTTCTACGCATTCCGTGGACATCCAGAATAACGAACCAAGCAGTTCTGGAACAGATCAAACCGAAAATCTCACTGGAGGCCAAGATCAAGAAGCAAGAGCTCTTCTACTTTGGTCATATCATGCAAAGCAAGTTGCTTGAGAAGGACGTCCTGCTTGGAATGATCGGTGGCAAAAGAGGAAGAGGCCGCCCAAGAACTCCCTGGCTAGATACCATTAAGAAAGATACTGGACTGGACATAGCAGAATTGAAAGAAGCCGTGAGAGACCGGAAGACATGGAGAACACTGATCCATAGAGTGGCCGAGAGTCGTACTCGACTGAACGGATAAGGAAGGAAAGAAACCACAAGCTCTTCTCACCCTGGGCTCTAAAAGTGATTAAATAAGCAAACCCAAGAATGTTTGGGGTTTCTCAGAGCGTGTTGGGTGTTTGTGCGTTTATTAACTATGTGCAGCTGATCTCAGCTGTTTTTGGGAGGGAAGTGCCCCCCCCCCCCACCCCAAGGTTTAAGCTCGCTCCTCCATGTGACGTGGGGAGGAAGGGGTTAAACTGATTTGCTATGCATTACTGTGTTTGCCCTGTCCCAGCCATTCCCCCCCCCTCATTTGCAGGCCATTTCCTGCCTGCCATGATAAAAGACAAAACCCATTGCTCGCCATACCCTCTAACCGACATATGATGGCGGTATAGCAGCCGGCATTTCAATGAGAAATACTCATTCTAGAACGAAAGCACCCAGAAACCTGATTTTTGGGGTGCAAATACAGTGAACCACTACATGCACATAGATATAAAAATTACAGTTATAACACAAATGGAACATGTTGTTTTAATAAAGTGTGTATAAACTGCAGATTGTAAATGTAAAGCAGGAGGTATTTTTTGTAAGTCCAAGCAGAAATTACTTGGACATCCAGCTGTGATATGGGTGAATGAGCTGGGGGTATTTTCATGGCTGTTCAAAGGGGTCGCTGATTTAGCACCCCTCAGTCTAAACGGAGAGTCAGGGATGAAAAGACCCAGAGACCCATAATATATACACGGCCGGCATTCTGAGGAATACCAGATGACAGGCTATTGACATCTCTGGGTGAAAAATCAGACTCAGTGGTGCCAAGGTATGGGTGTAGCCCAGGTATGCTAAGTGGCATGGGCTTCAACCTGACCCATGCGCCCTGCCCACCGGACAGCCCTTTTGACCGGTCTTATGAACTGTGGGTAATTTGGCAAATCGTGTTTTTTTTTGTTCCCACGTGGGGATTGGATCCACATGTTAAAGATAGCTTTGGGCAGTCTGTAACCGTGGCTCCCCAGGTATCCTCAGTGTGATTCCTGAATTTTGATCCATGATGTAAAGATGCAAGACTTTGTTCCAGCACAGCGGCAACTGGTCCAGGAGTGAAGGGGTTAATAACAACATAACCACAGGACTTTTAAAACCAAGGCTGCATTTCTGGCGCTTGCAAGCTAAGGACAATTTCTTTCGTTCCAAGGCCAATTTATTTTGTTCCCTTATCCCAGTAAGTGTTGTTTTAAGTGTATTCTGCAGATGTTGTGTGTTTGTCTATTAAGGAAATAAATCACAATTTATTTTGCAACTTGTTCTGTTCAATCAAGTACCCAGAAATATAAATGTGTGGATGAAGTTGGTGTCCATCGTGACACTCCCCACTTTCCAAGTTGGCAGGTCAGTTTCATTTTGCTGAGTTATGACAGATCTAATGCAGGTAATTCTTCCTGTAATAATACATGTAAATAAGAATTTTAACTCGGGGAGTGTTAGGACCTGCTAACGGTCATGCCTTGAAAGTGGCAGCAGGCTTAAGATGCTTTGGCCAAAGGGTTAAACTAAATGACCCTTTTTCAAGAGAATATACAGGTATTGCACTGTGTATTTTTGTCACATTGGAAGTAGCTTTAGGCATCTTTGTTTGTTTTTTGTTGCACATAAACAGGGTCCCCATGTCCGTTAAGATCTCTTTAGGACTTCCCACGTGGCTAAACAAACTATTTTGCTATGTTTTTTGCAGAAGTGTTACGTAGGGGAAATGCCTCCGGATAGCAGGTGGCATAATCTAATATTACCAATATATGCTGGTGTACTCTAGCAGATTTTATTAGAGGTCCTACTAGATCCATAGCGATCCAATCAAACAGTACTTCTATCATTGTATGGGGTACCAATGGGCTACGGTATGCATTCAACGAGGCAGTATTCTGACATTCTGGGCATGAGAAACAATCATTTGTAATTTACGCTAGAACCCCAGGCCAAAAGAACCTTCACATAACCTTTTCTCTTGTCTTTTACACCCCAGGTGCCCCCCAATGGGTGACTATGTGCTATGTGCAAGGTGTAATACAATATTTCAAACTGTCCGTGGGACTAACAACTGTTTAGTAATAGGAGGAATTCTACTATCGACCCGATGTACACGGTCATTTTCTACCTCTAAATAAAGGTAGGAAAGTGACATCTCTGGTGTATTGGTAGTACTACTCTGGTCCCGTATATTCCCCCTCAACTAAGGTGGGCTCTTCCCACTGGGCCCTCTTAAAACTCTGGGACTGACCTTTAGGTCAGCCAAGGTCTTATCAGTTCTAGGGTGCTAGATGGCCCTTCAGCATCCTGCCTTGGGGTTTACCCTACCACGCTAGCCATTGGAAAGAGAATTTTACAGCACGTTTCCTCTTCCCCCTTTGTACTGTATTTGAGCCCTCCTCGACCTCCATGTCTGAAAAAGGGAAACATCTTGCTTCTCGTGTTTCCTTTTTATGATCTGCTGGCGAACTCTGGGCCTTCTGATATGTCTCCAGATGTGTCAGTGACATGTCAGCTTATTACAGACTAACACATACAAGTCCCTTAGGGCTGCGGGTGAAGGTCACACAGATAAAACACATGGAAGTCCCGTCTTTCAGGGACACACAGGAAACAGAACAGGAAGAAGCTGTGAGCCTGAAATCCCCCAGCAGAGATCTCTGGGGAAGTGGTTATGTGCAGAGCAGGAACTCAGATCCTCTACAGTTATCTGTATCCTGTGAACATGAATATGTGAGATTTATTGTCGGGAACACGGGAATCAGCAGATCAGTTACTTCTGTTTCTCTGACTAATGACAGCTTCATAATTACTATGCAAACAAAACACAGAACAAAACAAACATGTTACCTGTGCCTGAGGTCTGACAAAGGGCCTCATGCAGAGAGCAGCGTTATCGTGGAAAGCGCCATTTTTTGGCAAAATCTGCCTTTAGAAAGGCAGGTACTGGCGAGTTTTAAAAAAAGCGCCATTTTTTTTTTTTTTCCTTTCAAACTCGCTGCACGACCGGCGAGAAGGTAAATTTCTCCAGTTGAAAAAATTTCCCTATTCAGAAAGGCGCGATCGCCATCTAGTGGCTGATCGCGCCAATAACATGGAGAGAAATTCTCAATTTACCTCCGCCAAAAAAAGTTGGCAGGAGGCTGGCCAGAGGGAGAAGAAAAAAAAACGCGATTTTTTTCCCAACAGTTTCAACAGCGCTAATAGCGCTGGTTGAAACTCTCCATATGCAGAAAGGCAGTTTTCTGCCCTTTCTGCATATGGAGAAAAAAACTCTCCAAAAAAGCTAAAATTTTTCCCCCTCTCCAATTCTAAAATTCGCTGCTCTCTGCATGAGGCCCAAAGAGTCTGATCACCAATATAAATTAGCTAATAATTTTTAAATCCCCTTAAGATTTTGTTTACAATGGAAATGTTAAAAGTATAAAAAATGATTTAATAAAGACTTCTACTTCTCCGATTTAGGGGCTTATGCAGAGAGGATAGAGGGCCTCATGCAGAGAGCAGCGAATTTTAAAAATGGCGAATTTCATAAAAAGGAGCTTTTTTGGAGAGTTTTAATCTCCATATGTAGAAAAGTGCGAATTCTGCTATGTTTAACATGGATGCGTCTGGCGAGTTTAAATTGGCGAGATGCGCGCTTCGGAAACATGTAAAAACAAATTCGCGCCTTTTTTTTTCCCTTTGCAATGGGCGCGAGCGCCAGTTTTTTTTGGCGAGGCAAAACGGAGACAATCGCGCCATTTTATTGGCGCGAACAGCCGCTAGATGCCGTTCGCGCCTCTCTGCATACGGATATATTTTAAACTGGCGAGATTGCGGTTCTCGCCAGCCGCGAGGCGAGTTTTACAAATAGAAATGAAAAATTGGCGCGATTTTCGGAAATCTCCATTTTCTGCTGTTTTCTGCGCGATTATCTCCAAAAAATGGCGAATTTCGAAAATTCGCTGCTCTCTGCATAGGCCCCAGAGAAGGGAAATAGCACCATATTTTGGAGAAAATACTTCCCAGAGAAGCTTCTCCTGCAGAGAACATGGAGAGATTCATAAAATTCTCCACAGCAGGTTTCTTTACTTTAAAAATTGCCAAACACGTGGAGAGATTGGTAAATTCGCCATGTTAAAATAGGGTGGTATGCAGGTAGCATAGATGCACTGCAACTCGCCATTCTGCCCTATATTATAGTGAGTTCAATCTAGCCAGAAAAACTTGGCAATTTTGAATCTCATCAGAAAAATTAGGTAACGCAGCTTTCTGCATACGACCATGGGGCCTATGCAGAGAGCAGCGAATTTTCGAAATTCGCCATTTTTTGGAGATAATCGCGCAGAAAACAGCAGAAAATGGAGATTTCCGAAAATCGCGCCAATTTTTCATTTCTATTTGTAAAACTCGCCTCGCGGCTGGCGAGAACCGCAATCTCGCCAGTTTAAAATATATCCGTATGCAGAGAGGCGCGAACGGCATCTAGCGGCTGTTCGCGCCAATAAAATGGCGCGATTGTCTCCGTTTTGCCTCGCCAAAAAAAACTGGCGCTCGCGGCCATTGCAAAGGGAAAAAAAAAGGCGCGAATTTGTTTTTACATGTTTCCGAAGCGCGCATCTCGCCAATTTAAACTCGCCAGACGCATCCATGTTAAACATAGCAGAATTCGCACTTTTCTGCATATGGAGATTAAAACTCTCCAAAAAAGCTCCTTTTTATGAAATTCGCCATTTTTAAAATTCGCTGCTCTCTGCATGAGGCCCCATAACTTGCTCCAATTCTGTGGCTATTTTCTTGCCGTTTTCACATTAAATAACGTTCCTCTCTGCATAAGGCCCTCGGAGAGATTCATAAAATTCTCCACAGCAGGTTTCTTTACTTTAAAAATTGCCAAACACGTGGAGAGATTGGTAAATTTGCCATGTTAAAATAGGGTGGTATGCAGGTAGCATAGATGCACTGCAACTCGCCATTCTGCCCTATATTATAGTGAGTTCAATCTAGCCAGAAAAACTTGGCAATTTTGAATCTCATCAGGAAAATTAGGTAACGCAGCTTTCTGCATACGCCCATAACTTACTCCAATTCTGTGGCTATTTTCTTGCCGTTTTCACATTAAATAACGTTCCTCTCTGCATAAGGCCCTTAATTTAGAAAAAGGTTTTAGTCATCTTCATTTAATCAATTAAAAATATCTCTGTCATTTGGTCACTTTCCTCATAGTAAGGAAATAAGCATATGCATTTAACCAACAAATAAATCTGGTGCTGTTTTATGTCCCAATATTGTTTTATTGTTGTAATTTTTCCAATCTTCTAATTATGCATTTAATGCAAATCTCAGGGCCTCATGCAGAGAGCAGCGAATTTTAAAATTGGCGAATTTAATAAAAAGGAGCTTTTTTGGAGAGTTTTAATCTCCATATGCAGAAAAGTGCGAATTCTGCTATGTTTAACATGGATGCGTCTGGCGAGTTTAAATTGGCGAGATGCGCGCTTCAGAAATGTGTTAAAACAAATTCGCGCCTTTTTTTTCCCCTTTGCAATGGCCGCGAGCGGCAGTTTTTTTTGGCGAGGCAAAACGGAGACAATCGCGCCATTTTATTGGCGCGAACAGCCGCTAGATGCCGTTCGCGCCTCTCTGCATACGGATATATTTTAAACTGGCGAGATTGCGGTTCTCGCCAGCCGCGAGGCGAGTTTTACAAATAGAAATGAAAAATTGGCGCGATTTTCGGAAATCTCCATTTTCTGCTGTTTTCTGCGCGATTATCTCCAAAAAATGGCGAATTTCGAAAATTCGCTGCTCTCTGCATAGGCCCCAGAGAAGGGAAATAGCACCATATTTTGGAGAAAATACTTCCCAGAGAAGCTTCTCCTGCAGAGAACATGGAGAGATTCATAAAATTCTCCACAGCAGGTTTCTTTACTTTAAAAATTGCCAAACACGTGGAGAGATTGGTAAATTCGCCATGTTAAAATAGGGTGGTATGCAGGTAGCATAGATGCACTGCAACTCGCCATTCTGCCCTATATTATAGTGAGTTCAATCTAGCCAGAAAAACTTGGCAATTTTGAATCTCATCAGAAAAATTAGGTAACGCAGCTTTCTGCATACGACCATGGGGCCTATGCAGAGAGCAGCGAATTTTCGAAATTCGCCATTTTTTGGAGATAATCGCGCAGAAAACAGCAGAAAATGGAGATTTCCGAAAATCGCGCCAATTTTTCATTTCTATTTGTAAAACTCGCCTCGCGGCTGGCGAGAACCGCAATCTCGCCAGTTTAAAATATATCCGTATGCAGAGAGGCGCGAACGGCATCTAGCGGCTGTTCGCGCCAATAAAATGGCGCGATTGTCTCCGTTTTGCCTCGCCAAAAAAAACTGGCGCTCGCGGCCATTGCAAAGGGAAAAAAAAAGGCGCGAATTTGTTTTTACATGTTTCCGAAGCGCGCATCTCGCCAATTTAAACTCGCCAGACGCATCCATGTTAAACATAGCAGAATTCGCACTTTTCTGCATATGGAGATTAAAACTCTCCAAAAAAGCTCCTTTTTATGAAATTCGCCATTTTTAAAATTCGCTGCTCTCTGCATGAGGCCCCATAACTTGCTCCAATTCTGTGGCTATTTTCTTGCCGTTTTCACATTAAATAACGTTCCTCTCTGCATAAGGCCCTCGGAGAGATTCATAAAATTCTCCACAGCAGGTTTCTTTACTTTAAAAATTGCCAAACACGTGGAGAGATTGGTAAATTTGCCATGTTAAAATAGGGTGGTATGCAGGTAGCATAGATGCACTGCAACTCGCCATTCTGCCCTATATTATAGTGAGTTCAATCTAGCCAGAAAAACTTGGCAATTTTGAATCTCATCAGGAAAATTAGGTAACGCAGCTTTCTGCATACGCCCATAACTTACTCCAATTCTGTGGCTATTTTCTTGCCGTTTTCACATTAAATAACGTTCCTCTCTGCATAAGGCCCTTAATTTAGAAAAAGGTTTTAGTCATCTTCATTTAATCAATTAAAAATATCTCTGTCATTTGGTCACTTTCCTCATAGTAAGGAAATAAGCATATGCATTTAACCAACAAATAAATCTGGTGCTGTTTTATGTCCCAATATTGTTTTATTGTTGTAATTTTTCCAATCTTCTAATTATGCATTTAATGCAAATCTCAGGGCCTCATGCAGAGAGCAGCGAATTTTAAAATTGGCGAATTTAATAAAAAGGAGCTTTTTTGGAGAGTTTTAATCTCCATATGCAGAAAAGTGCGAATTCTGCTATGTTTAACATGGATGCGTCTGGCGAGTTTAAATTGGCGAGATGCGCGCTTCAGAAATGTGTTAAAACAAATTCGCGCCTTTTTTTTCCCCTTTGCAATGGCCGCGAGCGGCAGTTTTTTTTGGCGAGGCAAAACGGAGACAATCGCGCCATTTTATTGGCGCGAACAGCCGCTAGATGCCGTTCGCGCCTCTCTGCATACGGATATTTTTTAAACTGGCGAGATTGCGGTTCTCGCCAGCCGCGAGGCGAGTTTTACAAATAGAAAAGAAAAATTGGCGCGTTTTTCGGAAATCTCCATTTTCTGCTGTTTTCTGCGCGATTATCTCCAAAAAATGGCGAATTTCGAAAATTCGCAGCTCTCTGCATAGGCCCCTCAATCTATATTTTAATATATACAGTAAATGTCTATTTTTCCATGTAACGATGTAGAAAGTTTCTTAACAATACTCTGGCAAGCAAAATGATACCAAATTGTATGCAACTTTATTAAGACATAAGGAATTGCATGAATATCAGGGTTTAAATGTATTTCCCTGTAATGAGCTTTATATATGTGTATATATGATTAAAGACAGATGTGCACATTGGTTATATATATATGTATAATTAGGACAATATGCAAATAAAGTAACCACATGTCCTCATGTATAAAAAGCCTCTGTCCCCGAGTCCCAGATAAAGCAGAGGAAGTGACTCTGTCCCCTGCAAGAGCCGCTCACCCCCTGACACTCCCACACTGCCCCCAAACTCTGCAGATATGGAGACTTTTCTCAGGCTGGGATTATTAGTGTCATGTTTAACAGGTAACATTTCCCAGGAGACATTTCCCACAAGAGCAGGATAACATGTCATTTAAATGATTAATGTCCCTGAGGTCACACGTGTGTAGAAGTGTCCTTATGTGCCATGGTGTTTGTCTCTTTCAGGGGTTCTGTCTGATGTCCAACTTGCCCAGTCGGACCCAGTGGTGATAAAGCCCGGAGCCTCTCACACACTGTCCTGTGCAGCCTCCGGATTCACTTTCAGCAGCTATTACATGGGCTGGGTTAGACAGAGTCCCGGGGGAGGGTTACAGTGGGTGTCTCTGACTGGCACCAGCGACAAATACTATGAGGATTCAGTTAAAGGACGATTCACAATCTCCAGAGACGATAATAAGAACATGTTATATCTACAAATGAATAACCTGAGGACTGAAGACACCGCCCTGTATTACTGTGCGAGAGACACAGTGACAAGAGACCTCGCAGGACTGTGACAAATACTGTCCTGTCCCTCCTCACTTTGGCAGCAGGGGGCAGCAGCAACACATGAAAAGCCTAAATAAGAAGTGCAGATTCAGTACACACAAGGATTCTAGTTTCTCTATCACTGTTATTAAACGGGAATGTAATAAACATTGTTTCCATCAGACACAAACCTGAGAAAATGCTCTGTAATGTGGGGGATGGATTTGGGGGAAACGGAATGACTTGTTCCCTGTAATACTGAACATTGTCCTGTTTCTGTTACAAAAGTTCAGACTTTTATTTTTATACAGACAAAAGGTGTTTACTAATCTAAGATTGTTACATATTTGCACCAGAGCCTGTATGATTGTGAGTGTGTGTGTGTGTGTGTGTGTGTGTGTGTGTGTGTGTGTGTGTGTGTGTGTGTGTGTGTGTGTGTGTGTGTGTGTGTGTGTGTGTGTTTGAACTAGTCCAATTGTGAGTATGATTATGAGTGAGTTTGAGTTTGTGTATGAGTGAGTGTGAGTATAGGGCTGCAGTAAAGATTTACCTTTATGGAATAAAATGACACATATTATTGTTTTATACTTTTCTAGAAATCTCTAAGTTACTGACCCACATAACACAGATGTGCTGAGACTCACACAGTTCTGTAACCCAGAGAAGTACAGGATCCATTCTCAGTACATGTCAGATATAGAAAAGCAGTGATACTGTGATCACAGGAGCAGCTAATGGGACATATCAGGAAATGTAACCTCCCCAATCAGATGTTTTGTACTAATAACTGCACGTTTAATAACAAGAAATCAGACAAAATCTTCTTCTGTATCTTAGTTTTCCTTCCTTTTTGCACCCAACTCTGTGACATGAAAACATGAAATAAATTATTTCTGCAGCAATCGTTTCAATGCGTTTATTTTTACTTCATATTTTGTTTTCTCACATCAGTCTGTGAGTCTGTCTGTCTGTCTATCTGCAATCCCTAGTAATTTTCTTTTTATCTGTGATTTAAACAAATTGGCTATAACATTATGTATAATAAATAAGGGAACAAGCTGCGTGTTACATTCTCAGCTCACTCTGCCAGTTTGTGTTCACATTTACTTCTGTTATTATTCTATCCTCACCTCCATCCCCATCTCTGTCCTCCCCTCTATCCCCCTCTATCCTTATCTCTATCCTCATCTCTATCCTCATCTCTATCCCCCACCTCTATCCCCACCTCTATCCTCACCTCTATCCTCCCCTCTATCCTCCCCTCTATCCCCCACCTCTATCCCCCACCTCTATCCTCCCCTCTATCCCCCACCTCTATCCCCCACCTCTATCCTCACCTCTATCCCCACCTCTATACTCACCTCTATCTCACCTCTATCCCCACCTCTATCCCCACCTCTATCCTCACCTCTATCCCCACCTCTATCCTCACCTCTATCCCCACCTCTATCCTCACCTCTATCCCCACCTCTATACTCACCTCTATCTCACCTCTATCCCCACCTCTATCCCCACCTCTATCCTCACCTCTATCCTCACCTCTATCCTCACCTCTATCCCCACCTCTATCCCCACCTCTATCCCCACCTCTATCCTCACCTCTATCCTCACCTCTATCCCCACCTCTATCCCCACCTCTATCCTCACCTCTATCCCCCACCTCTATCCCCCACCTCTATCCTCCCCTCTATCCTCCCCTCTATCCCCCACTCTATCCCCCACCTCTATCCTCCCCTCTATCCCCACCTCTATCCCCACATATATCCTCAATCAGCACCTCTTTCCCCACCTCTATTCCCCCTCTATCCTCACCTCTATTCCCCCTCTATCCTCACCTCTATCCCCCATTGAGCCACTCCTTCAGCACTACTCAATACAATGATACAATGATACAAAGCATCACTTATATATCTCCTAACGTTTCACAGGCCACTGAGTCTTAGTAATTCTCTTTACAATCTTTTAAATAGTGCATTAAATATGATTAAAAAATAAATAAAATAAGGCTAAAATGGGGATGAAGTGGTGTCTTAGCTCCTACCAACGTTCCTCTGTTTTTATATGCATATCAACTTACTGTATATAGAAGAGTAAACAATGATTGGCGCCATCAGTAGTATGGGATTATAATTTATATTGCTTTTATAATTTTGCACTTCTTAGTCTGCCGTCATATATTGGAGTTTCCTTTGAGTATTTTGTGTCTTTCTTTTCCAGACAGAAAACATGCAGCTCTCATGAACACGGTGAATAGAACCCTGGTGCCGGAGTTTGGTATTCTGGGGTTTTCCAGCAGCAGGGAGCTTCAGTAGGTCTACTTTGTTGTCTTCTTGGTAATGTATATTCTGACATTAACCCAGCATGCGGTTATCATCATGGTCATACACTTGGACTATCGCCTCCATACCCCTACACTGGCGATACACTTTATTCGAGCTCGGCTAGTCCCACGAATTCGGGTATACCCGGGTGTATTGAGGTTTGTGACTGTTTTCTGCCCGAGTGCATTGAGGTATTTTCCAGGCAGGGATTGAAGCATTTTATTCCCGCTGGCTGCAATACTGCACATTATATATATATATACTGCATTACAATTCATGAATTTATGCCATCTGGTAGACACGCGAAGCATTGCAGCCTATTAAATCCTAATCATTATCATTTAACAGATCAGCCGCCCGTCAGCCAGGCATGAACCCAGGCTGGGAAGGCAAACGCAACGGGGCTTGTCAGAGGTGAGGAGCGGCGCATTCCAGGTATCTGCCAGGTACATACTGGGTATTTGCTCGAATAAAGTGTGTCGGTGCAGTATGTACTTCTTCCTCGTCAACCTCTCATTTCGGAGATTGCCTGTCACTGTCACTGTCCCCAAGATGTTGGCCAACTTTCTATCAGAGACAAAGACCATCTCAATTAACGGATGCTTTGCCCAGTCGCACATTTTCTTCTTTCTAGGTACCACTGAATGTTTCCTGGTAACTGCAATGGCATATGATCACTACCTAGCGATCTGTAATCCTCTACATTATAATGGACTTATGGACAGATGGGCTTGTATTTGTCAGGAATCCACTCCTGGGTTTGGCTGGAGCCCATCCATCCGGAGCTTTGCAGGTTCCAGACAAACTATTCCCTGCTTCTGCAATCACCTGCCTCCTGCTGCCTCCTGTGCAGCTCTGGCCTGATTGGCCTCCTGTGCTATTTAGTTCCTGCCCCGCCCTCAGGAAGTTGCTGGACATAGACTTTGCAATCCATCTTGCAAGTAACTGTGCTTGTCACAGACTCTCTGTTTGGCCTGCTAGGCCTCCTTGTGCCTTGTATCCTGCTCCCAGTCCTCTGCGCCCCAAGGCCTCCTTGCATAGCAGCCCCGGCGCTGCTTCCTTTGTTCCCATGCAGACCGCCGCCGTGCTGTAGCGGCTACGCTGGTTTCCCCAGTGTTTCCTGTGGCGTGTCTGCACACCTGGTCTCCACCACTCTCGGCTGTACCCGGCTAGGGGGTGCCATTTTGTGCTGAAGCACTGGATTCCCAGTTCCTGTTGTCTGCACCCCTGGTTCCTGTGACCTTCCTGTCTGCAGTTCCTGTTCCCAGTGGTCTCCACCACTCTCGGCTGTACCCGGCTAGGGGGTGCCATTTTGTGCTGAAGCACTGGATTCCCAGTTCCTGTTGTCTGCCCCCCTAGTTCCTGTGACCTTCCTGTCTGCAGTTCCTGCTCCCAGTGGTCTCCACCACTCTCAGCTGTACCCGGCTAGGGGGTGCCGTTTTGTGCTGAAGCACTGGATTCCCAGTTCCTGTTGTCTGCACCCCTGGTTCCTGTGACCTTCCTGTCTCCAGTTCCTGTTCCCAGTGGTCTCCACCACTCTCGGCTGTACCCGGCTACGGGGTGCCATTTTGTGCTGAAGCACTGGATTCCCAGTTCCTGTTGTCTGCCCCTGGTTCCTGTGACCTTCCTGTCTGCAGTTCCTGTTCCCAGTGGTCTCCACCACTCTCGGCTGTACCCGGCTAGGGGGTGCCGTTTTGTGCTGAAGCACTGGATTCCCAGTTCCTGTTCCTATCTCTGAAACCCTGCTGTCTTCGCTGAAGTAGCATTGTTGGATTCCCTGATGACGACCTCGGCTCCTATCCTCGACCACCGCTCCTGTGCCGCCTGCCTTGACCCCGGCCTGGATAACGTTAACTCTGTTCTCTCCAATCCTGAACCTGGCCTGTTTGACGATGATTTCCGCACTCCGGACCAGTCTGCGTGGTCTAAGGTCGGTGCTTGTACATCCCCACCTCAGCCCCGCGGTCCGGTACCAGTTTTTGGCAAGCACGTACGTTACAGTATTAAATTTGCGGGGGGCTGCCGGCTGGGTGGTTCTCTGGCACCAATTTTGCCATCCACATTCATATTTCGCTTTCCTTTCTGCGGCTCTAATGTCATCGACCATTTCTTCTGTGACTCTCCCCCACTGCTGAAACTCTCATGCCAAAGCATCGACACTATTGAGGTGATTGTCTTTATATTAGGCTCCTTATTTCTCCTAACTTCATTCTTGCTGACCATGGTCTCTTACATCAATATCATCTCTACTATACTGAAGATCCCTACGGCCGATGGACGTCAGAAGGCGTTTTCCACCTGTGCTTCCCACCTCACCCTAGTCATTATATTCTATGGCACCACCATGTTCACATATGTCAGACCCAGGGCCCTCAATGCTTTTGATACCAACAAGGTCTTGTCCGTCATGTACTCTGTAGTCACCCCAATGATCAATCCCATTATCTACAGTTTAAGAAACAATGATATCAGACAAGCAGTGAAGAAAGTTGTAGGTAGAAAATAAATTAGTAACTAATTGCACGTAAATCCTGCTTTACAACAACGATCAAAAACGTCAATTATTTGTTTAGTAAGCCGTAAGTTTGTGTGTTAACAAAGTAAAATGTACAAGCCTGTGTGCATAACTGTTGGACATCCACCACTTCTCTTTGGTAGCTTAGACAATCTGGAAGTGGTGCAAAGCTTCCAGTTGGTATATTTCGAAGATGCAAAATCCATTACTATTAACTGCCAATGAATCCCAGTTTATTGGGAGGCCAGAGAGCTGGCTGTGACCTTGGAGTCGTATCTCATCTACTGTACATGGGAAATGACAACAGGTGAGTCTTAAATCTATTGGGGGGATTCTCCTTCCTGACATCAGTCATCCCAATCTACCGTTACACAGTTAAAGTGCATTGCCAGAAGCTGAACTATTTGTATATTTTACTTCTTCGCAAACATAATTTACTCCTGAAGAGAGAATACATAAAGTCAAACACTCGGCTGCCATGTTCCAATAAACCAGGTTATTTTGAACAAAATGTGGTCCCCCTCTTTTTCCTATTGAGCGGATAGGGGGGTGTCGATGCGTCTCTGCATTTTGCCTGCACTTTTTCTAGCGGAGTCGCACGTCGGAGTATTCCTTTTTCATGTACTACAATATCAGAGCCCAGCTCCCACAGAGGATGTGAGTAAGAGATTGTGTTCTCTATTTATCACTTGTTTGCATACTTATACTCTAGTGGAGGGGGAAAGCTGTAAGCTGTATATACTCGGCTTGGGAGAATATTTATGCACCTGGCAACTTAAGGGTTGATAACATATTGACAATATAAATGCCTAAATAGGTGCTATCTCCAATGTAATCAGCCGCCCTCTAACTCCACATTAATGAGTTATACATTCTAGGAATACTTCATCTATTTATTGTTCTAAGAAGTTTTTACACGAATATATGGAGTTCAATAAATGTTTGGAGCCCCTGGTATCCTGTTGCTGGACTATACTGTACCTACCTTGCAAAGCATACTGCTGAAGCCCACTGCCCTTTCTAGAAAGACTGACATACGCTTAATTTTGGAACTCGATGTACAGTAACCTTTATCCTTTTAAGTTCGATTGTCAGACCCTCAGTAAGAAGCGTTACCAAGACACTCAGATCATGCAGAAATATGCCTGTTCTCGGGATTCCATGCTCCCTCTGTGTTTTATCCCTCTCCTCACTCATGCTCTAGACTGTAATGTTTTTTAAATGATCTTCTTTGGGACTTAGCGTACAGTACATGTACCTAACAACTAACCTGTTAGCAGGAACAAGGATAGAAAAAACGGAGCACTATCCAATGAGATAAGGATCCAGAGCGGGCTGTCTCATAAAAAAGACTTTATTGGGTCACACAAAAAAAAGAACCCCTAAAGAGATAGGGGAAACACACAGCACATTTCACGCCTATAGCGTTTCATCATAACCTGTTAGACCTGAATGCTACTGTAAATCACTGTCATGTATAATGTTATAAAACCATAAGTTGAAGACTCGCGGTTTTCCCCTATACCGTGTAGAAAAATATGTCTCCTGCGGACCTTAGCATGTTACATAAAACACATAAACTTGAGGGTGATGATAAAGAGAATAAGAGAGAAGTTCTTAAAATGTCAGATGTGTCTTCAATTTGTGATACTAAACTAGAGCATGTAACTATTCCAAAGGAAAATGCAGCAGCAGAGCAGCTTCTGCCCACTATTACTTCAATACCGAATCACAACATTGCAGGATTCAAATGTGATTTACAGTAGCTGGAATTGCAAAATATATAGCTGATCATACAAGCAGAATTTCTAATAAAGAATCCCCTACTCAGGCCTTATGAATGGATGAGTTGAAAAGGGCAAAATGCTCAACTTGCGATGAAAGTAGACAATCTGGACAGCTCCAGACAGACCAGTTACATTGTGGGAATTACACTTTCCTATTTATCTACAACACTTCCAAAACCACCGAAGTCGGAGGAAAACCGTTTACTCGTAAAAACCGAAAGGGCGCATAGAATTGGCCTAGAAAGGATTCATCTCTACAAATAATTTTTGATGAAAGTTCTACATTTTCCAGATAAAGTGGCGATGCTACAGGCCTATGGGAAATTAAGAGACCAGCACACTAGGAGAATACATTTCTCCTCTTTCAAAAGGTTTTTCAGCAGATTGGAGCAAAAAGCTTAGAGAATTTACCTCCGTTTGCTCCGCATTGGTTAGGAAGGAATCACAGTTTCCTGAGGGTACCCGGCTATTCTCAAAGGATCTGCTGAAGAGGGCGCTCTATCAGCTGAGCCGCCATAGGAAGCACAACGTCTTGTTGAAGATGAGGTGCCGGAGGGAGAATTTTAAAGTTCCTGAATGAAGATTCCTGAATTACTACGTGATGAAGACAGGCTGCTAGAAAATAAATAAATAAAATATGCAGAGGAAGGACTGAATTAAAATAAAAATGCTATCATTTTGCTATATATTACTATTCTTATAGAATGCATTATATCATCTAAATGTATTTCTATGTTCATTAGGTTCCTGTTCCTC